>NW_022589704.1:5629838-5632510 GCF_004348235.1 Phoca vitulina | reverse complement strand
AATATGCAGCCAAGAATACTATATCCAGCTAGGCTGTCATTGAAAATAGAAGGAGAGATAAAAAGCTTCCAGGACAAACAAAAACTAAAGGAATTTGCAAACACGAAACCAGCCCTACAACAAATATTGAAAGGGGTCCTCTAAGCAAAGAGAGAGCCTAAAAGCAACATAGACCAGAAAGGAACACAAACAATATACAGTAACAGTCACTTTACAGGCAATACAATGGCACTGAATTCCTATCTTTCAATAGTTACCCTGAATGTAAATGGGCTAAATGCCCCAATCAAAAGACACAGGCTATCAGATTGGATTAAAAAACAAGACCCATCGATATGCTGTCTGCAAGAGACTCATTTTATACCCAAAGACACCCCTAGATTGAAAGTGAGGGGGTGGAAAACCATTTACCATGCTAATGGACACCAAAAGAAAGCTGGGGTGGCAATCCTTATATCAGACAAATTAGATTTTAAACCAAAGACTGTAATAAGAGATGAAGAAGGACACTATATCATACTTAAAGGGTCTATCCAACAAGAAGATCTAACAATTGTAAATATCTATGCCCCTAACATGGGAGCAGCCAATTATATAAGGCAATTAATAACAAAAGCAAAGAAACACATCGACAACAATACAATAATAGTGGGGGACTTTAACACCCCCCTCACTGAAATGGACAGATCGTCTAAGCAAAAGATCAACAAGGAAATAAAGACTTTAAATGACACACTGGACCAAATGGACTTCACAGACATATTCAGAACATTCCATCCCAAAGCAACGGAATACACATTCTTCTCTAGTGCCCATGGAACATTCTCCAGAATAGATCACATCCTAGGTCATAAATCAGGTCTCAACCGGTACCAGAAGATTGGGATCATCCCCTGCCTATTTTCAGACCACAATGCTTTGAAACTAGAACTCAATCACAAGAGGAAAGTCGGAAAGAACTCAAATACATGGAGGCTAAAGAGCATCCTACTGAAGAATGAATGGGTCAACCAGGAAATTAAAGAAGAATTAAAAAAATTCATGGAAACCAATGAAAATGAAAACACAACTATTCAAAATCTTTGGGATACAGCAAAGGCAGTCCTAAGAGGAAAGTATATAGCAATACAAGCCTTTCTCAAGAAACAAGAAAGGTCTCAAGTACACAACCTAACCCTACACCTAAAGGAGCTGGAGAAAGAACAGCAAATAAAGCCTAAACCCAGCAGGAGAAGAGAAATAATAAAGATCAGAGCAGAAATCAATGAAATAGAAACCAAAAGAACAGTAGAACAGATCAACGAAACTAGGAGCTGGTTCTTTGAAAGAATTAACAAGATTGATAAGCCCCTGGCCAGACTTATCAAAAAGAAAAGAGAAATGACCCAAATCAACAAAATCATGAATGAAAGAGGAGACATCACAACCAACACCAAAGAAATACAAACAATTATAAGAACATATTATGAGCAACTCTATGCCAATAAATTAGATAACCTGGAAGTAATGGATGCATTCCTAGAGATGTATCAACTACCAAAACTGAACCAGGAAGAAATAGAACACCTGAACAGACCTATAACCACTAAGGAAATAGAAGCAGTCATCAAAAATCTCCCAAAACACAAAAGCCCAGGGCCAGATGGCTTCCCAGGGGAATTCTACCAAACATTTCAAGAAGAATTAATACCTATCCTTCTGAAACTGTTCCAAAAAATAGAAATGGAAGGAAAACTTCCAAACTCATTTTATGAGGCCAGCATTACCTTGATCCCAAAACCAGACAAAGACCCCATCAAAAAGGAGAATTACAGACCAATATCCCTGATGAACATGGATGCAAAAATTCTCACCAAAATACTAGCCAATAGGATCCAACAGTACATTAAAAGGATTATTCACCACGACCAAGTCGGATTTATCCCTGGGCTGCAAGGTTGGTTCAACATCCGCAAATCAATCAACGTGATACAATACATTAACAAAAGAAAGAGCAAGAACCATATGATCCTCTCAATAGATGCAGAAAAAGCATTTGACAAAGTACAGCATCCTTTCTTGATCAAAACTCTTCAGAGTATAGGCATAGAGGGTACATACCTCAATATCATAAAAGCCATCTATGAAAAACCTACAGCGAATATCATTCTCAATGGGGAAAAACTGAGAGCTTTCCCCCTAAGGTCAGGAACGCGGCAGGGATGTCCACTATCACCACTGCTATTCAACATAGTATTAGAAGTCCTAGCCACAGCAATCAGACAACAAAAAGAAATCAAAGGCATCCAAATTGGCAAAGAAGAAGTCAAACTCTCACTCTTTGCAGATGATATGATACTTTATGTGGAAAATCCCAAAGACTCCACCCCAAAACTGCTAGAACTCATACAGGAATTCAGTCAAGTGGCAGGATATAAAATCAACGCACAGAAGTCAGTGGCATTCCTATACACCAACAACAAGTCAGAAGAAAGAGAAATTAAGGAGTCGATCCCATTTACAATTGCACCCAAAACCATAAGATACCTAGGAATAAATCTAACCAAAGAGGCAAAGGATCTGTACTCAGAAAACTATAAAATACTCATGAAAGAAATTGAGGAAGACACAAAGAAATGGAAAAACGTTCCATGCTCATGGATTGGAAGAACAAATATTGTGAAGATGTCAAT
>NW_022589704.1:5535818-5624838 GCF_004348235.1 Phoca vitulina | reverse complement strand
AAAAGAACTAAAATCGAACCAAGTAGAAATCAAAAAGGCTATTAATGAGGTGCAATCAAATATGGGGGCGCTAACTGCTAGGATAAATGAGGCAGAAGAAAGAATCAGTGAGATAGAAGACCAAATGATGGAAAATAAAGAAGCTGAGAAAAAGAGAGATAAACAACTACTGGATCACGAGGGCAGAATTCGAGAGATAAACGATACCATAAGACGAAACAACATTAGAATAATTGGGATCCCAGAAGAAGAAGAAAGAGAGAGAGGGGCAGAAGGTATAATGGAGCAAATTATAGCAGAGAACTTCCCTAATTTGGGGAAGGAAACAGGCATCAAAATCCAGGAAGCACAGAGAACCCCTCTCAAAATCAATAAAAATAGGTCAACACCCCGACATCTAATAGTAAAATTTACGAGTCTCAGAGACAAAGAGAAAATCCTGAAAGCAGCTCGGGAGAAGAGATATGTAACCTACAACGGTAGAAACATTAGATTGGCAACAGACTTATCCACAGAGACCTGGCAGGCCAGAAAGGACTGGCAGGACATATTCAGAGCACTAAATGAGAAAAATATGCAGCCAAGAATACTATATCCAGCTAGGCTGTCATTGAAAATTGAAGGAGAGATAAAAAGCTTCCAGGACAAACAAAAACTAAAGGAATTTGCAAACACGAAACCAGCCCTACAACAAATATTGAAAGGGGTCCTCTAAGCAAAGAGAGAGCCTAAAAGCAACATAGACCAGAAAGGAACACAAACAATATACAGTAACAGTCACTTTACAGGCAATACAATGGCACTGAATTCCTATCTTTCAATAGTTACCCTGAATGTAAATGGGCTAAATGCCCCAATCAAAAGACACAGGCTATCAGATTGGATTAAAAAACAAGACCCATCGATATGCTGTCTGCAAGAGACTCATTTTAGACCCAAAGACACCCCCAGATTGAAAGTGAGGGGGTGGAAAACCATTTACCATGCTAATGGACACCAAAAGAAAGCTGGGGTGGCAATCCTTATATCAGACAAATTAGATTTTAAACCAAAGACTGTAATAAGAGATGAAGAAGGACACTATATCATACTTAAAGGGTCTATCCAACAAGAAGATCTAACAATTGTAAATATCTATGCCCCTAACATGGGAGCAGCCAATTATATAAGGCAATTAATAACAAAAGCAAAGAAACACATTGACAACAATACAATAATAGTGGGGGACTTTAACACCCCCCTCACTGAAATGGACAGATCGTCTAAGCAAAAGATCAACAAGGAAATAAAGACTTTAAATGACACACTGGACCAAATGGACTTCACAGACATATTCAGAACATTCCATCCCAAAGCAACGGAATACACATTCTTCTCTAGTGCCCATGGAACATTCTCCAGAATAGATCACATCCTAGGTCATAAATCAGGTCTCAACCGGTACCAGAAGATTGGGATCATCCCCTGCCTATTTTCAGACCACAATGCTTTGAAACTAGAACTCAATCACAAGAGGAAAGTCGGAAAGAACTCAAATACATGGAGGCTAAAGAGCATCCTACTGAAGAATGAATGGGTCAACCAGGAAATTAAAGAAGAATTAAAAAAATTCATGGAAACCAATGAAAATGAAAACACAACTATTCAAAATCTTTGGGATACAGCAAAGGCAGTCCTAAGAGGAAAGTATATAGCAATACAAGCCTTTCTCAAGAAACAAGAAAGGTCTCAAGTACACAACCTAACCCTACACCTAAAGGAGCTGGAGAAAGAACAGCAAATAAAGCCTAAACCCAGCAGGAGAAGAGAAATAATAAAGATCAGAGCAGAAATCAATGAAATAGAAACCAAAAGAACAGTAGAACAGATCAATGAAACTAGGAGCTGGTTCTTTGAAAGAATTAACAAGATTGATAAACCCCTGGCCAGACTTATCAAAAAGAAAAGAGAAATGACCCAAATCAACAAAATCATGAATGAAAGAGGAGACATCACAACCAACACCAAAGAAATACAAACAATTATAAGAACATATTATGAGCAACTCTATGCCAATAAATTAGATAACCTGGAAGTAATGGATGCATTCCTAGAGATGTATCAACTACCAAAACTGAACCAGGAAGAAATAGAACACCTGAACAGACCTATAACCACTAAGGAAATAGAAGCAGTCATCAAAAATCTCCCAAAACACAAAAGCCCAGGGCCAGATGGCTTCCCAGGGGAATTCTACCAAACATTTCAAGAAGAATTAATACCTATCCTTCTGAAACTGTTCCAAAAAATAGAAATGGAAGGAAAACTTCCAAACTCATTTTATGAGGCCAGCATTACCTTGATCCCAAAACCAGACAAAGACCCCATCAAAAAGGAGAATTACAGACCAATATCCCTGATGAACATGGATGCAAAAATTCTCACCAAAATACTAGCCAATAGGATCCAACAGTACATTAAAAGGATTATTCACCACGACCAAGTCGGATTTATCCCTGGGCTGCAAGGTTGGTTCAACATCCGCAAATCAATCAACGTGATACAATACATTAACAAAAGAAAGAGCAAGAACCATATGATCCTCTCAATAGATGCAGAAAAAGCATTTGACAAAGTACAGCATCCTTTCTTGATCAAAACTCTTCAGAGTATAGGCATAGAGGGTACATACCTCAATATCATAAAAGCCATCTATGAAAAACCTACAGCGAATATCATTCTCAATGGGGAAAAACTGAGAGCTTTCCCCCTAAGGTCAGGAACGCGGCAGGGATGTCCACTATCGCCACTGCTATTCAACATAGTATTGGAAGTCCTAGCCACAGCAATCAGACAACAAAAAGAAATCAAAGGCATCCAAATTGGCAAAGAAGAAGTCAAACTCTCACTCTTTGCAGATGATATGATACTTTATGTGGAAAATCCCAAAGACTCCACCCCAAAACTGCTAGAACTCATACAGGAATTCAGTCAAGTGGCAGGATATAAAATCAATGCACAGAAGTCAGTGGCATTCCTATACACCAACAACAAGTCAGAAGAAAGAGAAATTAAGGAGTCGATCCCATTTACAATTGCACCCAAAACCATAAGATACCTAGGAATAAATCTAACCAAAGAGGCAAAGGATCTGTACTCAGAAAACTATAAAATACTCATGAAAGAAATTGAGGAAGACACAAAGAAATGGAAAAACGTTCCATGCTCATGGATTGGAAGAACAAATATTGTGAAGATGTCAATGCTACCTAGAGCAATCTACACATTCAATGCAATCCCCATCAAAATACCATCCACTTTTTTCAAAGAAATGGAACAAATAATCCTCAAATTTGTATGGAACCAGAAAAGACCCCGCATAGCCAGAGGAATGTTGAAAAAGAAAAGCAAAGCTGGCGGCATCACAATTCCGGACTTCCAGCTCTACTACAAAGCTGTCATCATCAAGACAGTATGGTACTGGCACAAAAACAGACACATAGATCAATGGAACAGAATAGAGAGCCCAGAAATGGACCCTCAACTCTATGGTCAACTAATCTTTGACAAAGCAGGAAAGAATGTCCAATGGAAAAAAGACAGTCTCTTCAACAAATGGTGTTGGGAAAATTGGACAGCCACATGCAGAAGAATGAAACTGGACCATTTCCTTACACCACACACAAAAATAGACTCCAAATGGTTGAAAGACCTCAATGTGAGACAGGAGTCCATCAAAATCCTAAAGGAGAACACAGGCAGCAACCTCTTCGACCTCAGCCGCAGCAACTTCTTCCTAGAAAAATCACCAAAGGCAAGGGAAGCAAGGGCAAAAATGAACTATTGGGACTTCATCAAGATAAAAAGCTTTTGCAAAGCAAAGGAAACAGTCAACAAAACCAAAAGACAACTGACAGAATGGGAGAAGATATTTGCAAATGACATATCAGATAAAGGGCTAGTATCCAAAATCTATAAAGAACTCATCAAACTCAACACCAAAAGAACAAAGAATCCAATCAAGAAATGGGCAGAAGACATGAACAGACATTTTTACAAAGAAGACATCCAAATGGCCAACAGACACATGAAAAAGTGTTCAATATCGCTCGGCATCAGGGAAATCCAAATCAAAACCTCAATGAGATACCACCTCACACCAGTCAGAATGGCTAAAATTAACAAGTCAGGAAATGACAGATGTTGGCGGGGATGCGGAGAAAGGGGAACCCTCCTACACTGTTGGTGGGAATGCAAGCTGGTGCAGCCACTCTGGAAAACAGTATGGAGGTTCCTCAAAAAGTTGAAAATAGAGCTACCATACGATCCAGCAATTGCACTACTGGGTATTTACCCCAAAGATACAAAAGTAGGGACCCGAAAGGCTACGTGCACCCCGATGTTTATAGCAGCAATGTCCACAATAGCCAAACTGTGGAAAGAGCCAAGATGTCCATCGACAGATGAATGGATAAAGAAGATGTGGTATATATATACAATGGAATATTATGCAGCCATCAAAAGGAATGAGATCTTGCCATTTGCAACGACGTGGATGGAACTGGAGGGTATTATGCTGAGCAAAATAAGTCAAACAGAGAAAGACATGTATCATATGACCTCACTGATATGAGGAATTCTTAATCTCAGGAAACAAACTGAGGGTTGCTGGAGTGGGGGGTGGGGTGGGAGGGATGGGGTGACTGGGTGATGGACACTGGGGAGGGTATGTGTTCTGGTAAGCGCTGTGAATTGTGCAAGACTGTTGAATCTCAGATCTGTACCTCTGAAACAAATAATGCAATATATGTTAAGAAAGAAAAAAAGAAGAAGAAGAATGTAGCAGGAGGGGAAGAATGAAGGGGGAGAAATCGGAGGGGGAGAAGAACCATGAGAGACAATGGACTCTGAAAAACAAACTGAGGGTTCTAGAGGGGAGGGGGGTGGGAGGATGGGTTAGCCTGGTGATGGGTATTGAGGAGGGCACGTTCTGCATGGAGCACTGGGTGTTATGCACAAACAATGAATCATGGAACACTATATCTAAAACTAATGATGTATGGGGATTAACATAACAATAAAAAAATTTTAAATAAAAAAACAAAACAAAACAAAACAAAAAAACATAGAGGGACAGTAATACAGTTGAGGCACCGATGAGTTAAACAGAAAATCCCTGGGATTCCACAAGGTTGGGGGGACACTGAAAATGAGCTTGAAACCCAAAAACTCACAAAGCAATCAACCATGAGGGAAACCTAGCAGAGGAGGGTCAAATACCCCGCATCAGACTGCAGACGCTAAAACAGCAAGAAGGATGGAAATTGCAAGAAAAGAGCAAGAGTCAATACAGAAGGACAGCTTTGAAAAAAATAAATTGGCTAGTACGGTTTTAAAGTTATAGTTACCAAAAACCAAAACTCCACAGAAAGGTTATAAAAAGAGGTTCGATCCAGCAGAGGAGTTTTACTTCGGAGCCAAGTGTAACAAGTCAAAATTAAGAGCCGTCTGACCCTCTTACTGAAATAATCTTACAATATCCAGAGGATTCCTTCCTGTGGGGCCAACGACAACTATGCGGAAGTAAACCCTTATTCCACACTTGAGGAACTGTACATTGCATGCTGTCCCTGCGCAGTAGAAGGCCCTCTCTGGAGGAATGTGGATTGGTTAATTCATGCCGTAGGGCAACCAATTATATGAAGCTGTGTATGCTGTGATTTTTTATCAAGGTTCCTTTACAGACTTATTTCCTTGCATTCCTGTCCCACTTCCTTCTGGAGTCAACCACACCTTTATGGGACCGGACAGGTGGTGAGGGCTTGGTTGCCTTTGAATCAACATCACTTGATGGTTTCCAAGAAACTCACCCGCCAACATGTATTCACTCTGCAAGTATTTATTGAGTATCTGCCATGTACCATCTATTCTTTCAAGTACTTAGGATAAACCCATGGGGGAAATACCCTGGCCTTAAGGAGCTTGCATTATGAGAAGAAGCAGAAGGAGAAGCAGAAGGAGAAGCAGAAGGAGGAGAAGAAGAAGGAGAAGAAGAAGAAGAAGAAGAAGAAGAAGAAGAAGAAGAAGAAGAAGAAGAAGAAGAAGAAGAAGAAGGAGGAGGAGGAGGAGGAGGAGGAGGAGGAGGAGGGGGGGGGAGGGGGTGGATGGGGAGGGGGTGGATGGGGAGGAGGAGAAGGAAAAGAAGGAGAAGAAGAGGCGCCTAGGTGGCTCAGTCATTTAAGCATCTGCTTTCAGCTCAGGCCATGATCCCAAGGTCCTGGGATTGAGCCCCGCATCGGGCTCCCTGCTCCACGGGAAGCCTGCTTCTCCCTCTCCCTCTGCCTGCTTCTCCCTCTCCCTCTGCCTGCTTCTCCCCCTGCTTGTGTGCTCTCTCTGTCAAATAAATAAAATCTTTAAAAAAAAAAAAAAAAAGAAGAAGAAGGAAGAGGAGGAGGAGGAGAAGTAAATGACTTCGTAAGTTGAAAGTGTTAAGGATTATGAAGAAAAGACATAGAAGCTCTTCACTCTGCCCTACTTGTTGGCAAAGGCAACCATGACCTACCCTTTCCTATTACAGATTTCCCTAAAACAAGCATACATTTTCTCACTGCTTTTCTTGTTGGGTTTCACGTCCACAAAGCTGATAGATTTTGTCATTTCTGATGTAAACAGTAAACTAGGCATAAGGTAATGTCTCTCGTCACTGTTTCTATTACACATACAGAGATGATTCTGAGGTGAGCAGCTCAGTCTCTGCCGGCCCCCCTCAGGCTGCCCAGGTGATCCTACTGCTCAGCCTTCCCTGGGCTCCCCACTGATGAGCCGTCCTAGGCAACCACTGGCAGCAAGATAGCCTGAAAATGGATTGAAAACCCAGATGTTGCTCCACAGCTGAGTGGGCTCCTGGATCTCTGGAAAGCAAAACCCACGACAGGCTGGCTCCTGGGGGAAAAGGATTTGGCATCATAGGAAGCCAGGGGATGGCACAGAGTAAGCCTCTGGGGAGAGTGGGAAGAGACCACTGACATCTCTGTGCAATAATGCAGCCCCTGTCCCCTCCCTCCAACAGCAAAAGTCTGATCAGGATGGGAGGTGGAGAAAGCAGGGAGAATGAGGCAAGAGAACTAATCTTATAGTATGAGTGAATTTTAGGGTGACAGCAGAAGCAGAGGTTTGATGATGCTGCTGCTAGAAGGGGGCCACGAGCTGGAAAAGGCAAGGAAAGGCTCCCACCCTCCAGAATCACAAGAGCCTTGAAATATGGTCGAGAGCAGAGGGAAAGCCCCTAGAAAGCCTAGGGAACTTGCTAAATAGGGGTGTCATGAGGGCCAGAGAGACATGGAAGTGCTCGGCGGGGTCCAGGCAACCAGAAGGCTGCCAGGCAGAGCCCGAACCCCCCTGTGCCTGGGGCCTGGAAGAAGGGAGCCAGGTCTCACTGGGAATCACAGTAGACCCTGTTTTGTTGATAGTTTTGAATAGATTTTTCTATGTATACTGAGGCACCAATTCTGTTGGACTCAACACCCACATGCTTGGTTAGTTTGACCTTTATCTCAACTTCATTATGCAGTAAAAAAGCATGCTCCCAAAATTCCACTTCTAGGAATTTTGTCTAAGTGGTAGGCACCTACCTACCACCTATAAAGATATTCATTATATCATTTTTACAGTGGCAAAGACATAGAAACACAAAATTCACAGATGGGTAAAATAATTTATAGAACATTCATGTCATGAGTTATCATGCAATCATTAAAATGTGTGTTAAAGGAAAAATTGTAATAGTTTGAATTTATTAAGCACCACCTTGAAATTTCCTTAAAGAAGCACCTGGCGTATTATATCAGCTCATCGAATTCCCACAACTTTATGAGGTATATACTAGTATTCTTCTTTTCTCTTCAGACGAGAGAATAGGCATGGAGATGTCAAGTAACTTCCCTAAGGACACGTTGCCAGTAATTCTGAGAGGTGGTAAGCAAACAAGAGAAATTAACTAGCAATTTCCAGAATGGGTCCAATATCTACAAATTAACCATCCCCAAAAACATTGGAGAGACCCCTATTAGTTTTGTTGTTGTTGTTTTGTTTTTTACCATTGCTTTTTGAGAGGAAAAGTACCATGAGTCACAGGTGCAGTTCTGTCCACAAAGGACCATCTGAGGGCCAGGATTCACCCAGAGTACTCTGCACCTCTCTGAGGTGTTACAGTCCCCAACACAGGTATCGTATTGCTTAGAGTACTGTCCTTGGCATCAAATTCCAGATGGGCAGCTCTAGACACAAGTGCTTAACTAGTGTGAAGGGAGAGAGGAGGGAGTGTGTCATTCTTAGGGATAGACCTCTATTTCTTTCCCTCAGTGAAACCCACAGCCCTCTGATGTTTAACTGAGTCACTATGACATCCTCCCTGGTCTGTTCATTGAAGTTTCCATCTGAGACTGTCAGCACTGGAAAAAGGTCTTAGAGGGCATCTCTTCCAGCCCACACATCCTGCAGAGATTCTAGAATAGCACTCTTTTTCCATGGTGGAATTTTCCTTCCTTGGGAAGAGATATGCCTCAAACCCAGCAAATCATATCTATCAAGTACTGGCATTTGTAAAGATGAAAACAAAGTCTGCCTCAGTTGGATATCTGTGGTAGATCAAAGATGACCACAAATTCCTGACATGTATCCCATTGAGAAGGGACTCGAGGAGATTTGCATCCCATCCCTTGAATCCAGGCAGCTCTGTGACTGCTTGACCAATAGATTGTAACATAAATAGTGTTGTGTCCTTTTCCAGGCTCAGATCTTAAGAGACTGGCAGCCTCCACTTCCTGTCTCTTACAACACTTGCTGTTGGATTCCAGCCACCTGGCTGTAAGAAGCCACATATGGACGCTCTGGTGGAGAGCCTCAGCTGAGCCTGATGCTGACAATCAGCATCAAGACCAGCCATGTGAGTGTGCCATCTTGGATATCCGGTACAGCTAAGCCTTTAAAAGATTCCAGCTCCAGCCCTGCAGGCTGCAACTGCATGAAAGAGCCTGTGTGAGAACTGCTCAGCTGAGCCCAGGCAACCCACAGAACCACAGTCGATAAAATGAGTTGGTGTTTAAGCCATTAAGCATTGGGGTGGTTTGCTATGCAATAACCAGAACAAGGCGAGTTTGCACATCCTCCATCCTAGAACGTCAGTACTCAAAAAAGTCTTAGAAGTTATTACTTCATTCAACAAATATTTATTGAATATTTTCTATGATCTAAGAAGCATTCCAGGTACTCAAGATTCAGCAATGAACAGAATAAACAAGGTCGCTGTTCTCATGGAATTTATAGTCTAGCATGGGACAGAGGGGGAGAGAAAATACCAGGTAATGACAAATGCCATACAGAGAATTAGAACAGAGAAATCAATGTAACCTTAAATTGTATATATATACTTTTATATTAATATTGCTACTTTCTAGCTGTAAGTACTGGTTTTCTTTCTGTTAATATTTCTCTGGTATATCTTTCTACTTCTTTAATTTCAATCTTTCTGTATCAGCCCATGTTTTACCTTTGTAAACAACATATATTTGAATTATACATCTTTTAATGGTTGCACTCATGCATTCATGTTTGTTGTAATTATTGCTATCTTTTGGACTTATTTCTTCCATGTTGTTTCCTATTTTTTTTAAACTATGACTTCTTTCATTCTCAATAATTGAATCTCCTCTACGATGCCTCTTCCAAATTTTTCTCCAAGCCTGGTTTCTGCTTAACCATCTCCAATCTGATGTATCTGTTAGATGCTAAATTGGTGGATAAAAAATTCCCTTTAATTTCCATCTGGTGGTCTTCATGTTGTATCCAAATGGAAGGAGTCCCATCCATGTCTGATCAGCCAGAATTGCACATTTCTAATACGCACGGCATGCTCTTTCCTTCCCAAGTCTTCTCTCTATAACACCCTCGTTCCTTCACCCTTGCCCCAGGACATATTTTCAAGAACCATTATTCCATTTTGCTATCACCCCTTTATAGTGTGGTGCCCACGTCAGAAAGAGTGAGCCTGAAAGTAATCTGATCAGTCCTGAGAAATATGAGACTGTCTCCTCCCTCCCTTAGACAAACCGCTACCCCAACAGGCTCTGCTTGCACTGGCTCTCGGGAGGTGACCCATGGTTGGCTCATGGCAAACTCACAGCCAACCAAAGTCTATGTGTCACCTCCCAGCTGTGAAGCCACGTCTCCTCCTTGTATTAACACAGAATTGTCCTAATGCAAGTTCCAGACTGCACAGTTATCCCCAATCAGACTTCATCTTAGAGTCAGGCCACCACTCCAAGCTGTCAAAGGTATTTTTGGATTTCTCCCAGGACTGTCACCCACAGAAGTGGATGTTTTCTTTGTTCAGATTTTTCTCTCTGTAATTCCCATGGCCCTAGTCCAATAACTCTTTATGTTTCTTGTCTTATTTTCTGGAAATAAGTCGTATCTGTTGGCAGTTTGGGGAGGGTGGTTGAGGGAGAGGACAGAAACCCCAAAGAACTAAACCCTCCCTCCAAGCTCAGGTAATAAAACTCTCAAGTGGTGGGTGAGATTAGCCATCTGTAGGAAGGAACTGAGAGGTTGCTAGCGTGTGACAGAAATGTTTGAGCACATCCAAGAGACCAACCAAGAGAAATCTCAGGAAGGCAGGATTGGGTCATGACTGACACGTAACAAGCAGAAATACACTAATTTGTATCATAGTCTGTTTGTATAAAGAAATGGTGGGCCAGCAGTGGCAATATTAAAAAACAAAAAAGGGGGGGCGCCTGGGTGGCTCAGTCAGTTAAGCGACCAGCTCTTGATCTCAGCTCAGGTCATGATCTCGGGGGTGTGAGATCGAGCCCAGTGTCGGGTTTTGTGCTGGGCATGGAGCCTGCTTAAGATTCTCTCTCTCCCTCTCCCTCTACCCCCCTCCAAAATAAATAAGTAAATAAATAAATAAATAAATGGCAAAAACAGAAATTCTTAGAAACAAACATTATTGGCGTCCTAGATTTGACCATTGGAGAGGCTAAATTGTATCCCTTCAAAATTCATATGCTGAAGTCCTAACTCCCAGTATCTCAGAATGTGACTGTACATGGAAAGAGTCTTTAAGGAGGTAATGAAATTAAAATAAGGTCATTAGTGTGGGCCCCAGGCCCATATGAATGGTGTCCTTAGGAGGAGAGGAGATCGGGACGCAGACACACACGGAGGGATGACCACTGGAAGACACAGGGAAAAGATGGTGTCTACACGCCAAAGAGAGAGGCCTCAGAGGGCACTGACCCTGCAGACACCTTGATCTCAGACTTCCAGCCTCCTGAACTGTGAGAAAATAAATTTCTGTTGTGTAAGCCACTCGGTCTGTGGTCCTTTCTTACGGCAGCTGGAGCAAAACATTTCCCCTGCAGGGCCTAAGCTTGCACTAATTCAGACCATAATGACTTGTCTGGCAAGGCCACCCCTGAGTGACAATGACTCAGGCCACCTTCCTGAGATCAACCAGCTTCCTTTGTGTTGACTCTGCACTCCCAGGACCCCACCTTCCCTTGAGGTCGGGTTTCTCAATCATTTATGCCACAGGCACATTTCTCCTGAAAGGTGCAGACCAGGAAGTGTCTCGACACCTGAATGCAGGTGTACATTTGTATCAGCACGCACACCTACCAATGTCGCACCCTGTGACCATAGCGGCAAGTAGACGTGAGCACCAGCCTCGGGGAGATGAGCAGACCAATGGCCATGGGAAACCTCAGCCTCAGTGCATGGGCAAGATAGAGTTTCCGAAGTTGCGGAATTGAGAACCAGAGCCTGGACATTACTGAATGGGCCAAGAGTATGCCATTTTATGGGACTGTCCAGGTAGCCAGATCGTGATGCTCAAGTAATACTCCTCTAACTTATCCCCTGTGTTCTTGGAAATGCAGCACCAACAGTGCAATCTAGAGATTTTGTTTGTTTGCTTTTCAAAAGCAGAAAGTGGTAACAATTTAAAGATTCAGCCAGGCCTAAAGGAAGCTGATAGAGAGGGTCTGTGATATGTGGCCTGTGAGGAGTTAGGTCAGCCTTGACATCTGGGTTCCTACTGAGTCCTGCCTAGGACTGAGCAAAATTGGCCCACCCTGAGAATCTTCTAGTCTCAAGAGTTCTGGGGATGGGGACAGAGGGGATCTTAGACATGTGGTAGTCTTTGTTTTACACAATGAGTCAGTGACACATTTGAGACCAGAATGGAGGATCAGTACCTTCCCACTGGCCTCTCTTGGCCTCTGAGTGTTGGTAAGGAAGGTCATGAGACTAGGGACGACCTCCAGCACAGGCCATGGGGTCTCAGGGCCTTCAAGGAATTAAAGGGACTTTTCGAAATATTGGGGTCCCTACCTGGGCTCCCTCTGACCCTTCCTGGCAAAATGCAAATGGTATCCTATCAATCTCACTGCCCACCATCCCTGGGGAAACTCAGCCAAAACCACTCAAAACCATTCTCCCTGGTCTATAAGGCCTGCCACGATGTGGCCCTGACACGACCCCCACCTGCCCTCACATCACAGTGCTCTCCCCCAAGCCCAGCCTCACGGCCTCCACTCCACCATGGACCCCTCCCCCAACAGAGCCTTGCAGGCAGTTCCCACAGCCAACCCAACCTTCTCTTCAGGTCAACTCCTCCTTCCCCATGGAAGCCCTCCAGGTAAAGTCAGGCTCCTCACTTTCATGCTCAGGTGAGACCCGGGCTCCATGCTGTCAGAACCTGCTCCAGAGTCTATATCAAACACCCAGGCAGCAGGTAAATGACAGGCCCCCCACAAGGCAGTGAGAATAGGGAAAAAGCAGAGTGTTCCTCCATCAGTACTGGCTGCATGAGAGAATGGGCACGTCGGCCCTCACGGTGGGCCCTGGAATAAAGGAACTAGAAGCAGCCTTTTCACACTTACTTCACACACAATCCCCACAGGATTATTTCCTTTTTTCTTAAAAGATCAAATTAGCCCTCTAACAGAAGGTTTAGGACATTTAGAGGCAAATATAAGGGACAGTGGCAAAAATCAATGCTAGTAGCCTGACGGTAAGAAAAAAATTATTAAAACAAGAAAAAAAAGGTTCTTTTTCTTGATTTTCTTGATGGCTTAATATTATCAATGGAAACACAGCATGCATGATGCCCTCGGGTCTCTGGGTGGGGTGAAGATGCTCATCCCTCCACAGAATGGCCAATGGCTGCCATTTTTCTTGAAAGTCAAATTATTGTCCATGCATTCTCATCTTAAAGACAAAGACAACATATACATTGCATTCTGGGTGGGTTTGTACCTCAAAGCATCAAAATGTGTTGGCGCCTCAGTCATCTAGGATAGGAATCGGCAGACTTTTTCTTTGTGTGCTATACAATCTCTATAGCAATAATAATCTCTATCAGCAACACTAAGCAAATGGGCATGCTGTGTTCCGATAAAACTTTATTTATAAAACCTGGAAACAGTCCAGATTTGGCCCCTGGCTATAGTTTTACAACTGCCATCTAAAATATTCATACTGTGGGGCTCCTCACTTCCCACCCATGTCAGATGAGAGTAGAGGGACCTCTGAGTCTTAAATGGCTTAGCTGCCATCTTATCAACTCTGCAGGCTGGCTCCTTTCCCTCTGCACTCTGCTGGAGCTGGGGGTGAGATCTGCACATTCCTCTTTGTGCCCTGGATCCTATCCCTGGTCTAGCACTACCAGGCCATTGTGGGGTCTCCATGAGCCATGCAGATGAGAATGCATGCACTGAAAATCCATCCCCACCCCCTGCTCACAGAAGAAGCCCTAGAACAATGAATGGTGTTATTAGTGGTTCTCGCTGCCTAATGAAGAACACTACTTGGCTCTAATAATACTAGTAATTAAAGCCAATAACCTTAGTCAAACAAAACAAGTTTATTTTGCCACTTTATTCTAACTATGGGCATTAACTTAAAAGAAGCATTCCAGCACAGAAGTAGTAGTATAAAATACTCCCACATAAATTCTTCATATTTACCTTTGTGAGTCTTCCAGTTATGTTTTTGTCATTTGCCCGGGTAAGTCCTCCTCCTCTTCCTTTTTTTTCCATCTTTAAACTTCAAGTGTCATTGCCAAGACTAAGCTTAACACCTAAGTTAATTAACCATAAATTAATTGCCATCCCAAATAGTCAGTTCTGGAAATGACTCCAGTGTCCATTAAATTCAGACTTCAGTGAGGCTCATCGAAGTCTGTGTTTATGAGAGGATCAGAGGATTTGATGGCCATGAGCCCACGAGAGTGCTTGGGCAGTGTTCCCCTCTTGTATTCCCAGCTTGAAGATGTAGTGAAGTAATCTGTGCTTAACAACAGAGAAAAAATCACACAGAGAAAATTGCAAGGAGAAGCAGTTTTCTCTTAAAGAACATGAACCAGAGCTTTGAAATTTCAGAGTACCTAGGTCAATGAGGCCTCATTGGATTGTGATTTCTGGGTACTTAATTTTGGTCTAGGTTTCCCTGAATATCTATATTTCCAGGACATATTTAGAAAAGAAAAGTAGGACTATTTGTATGATATGGGGAATGGCAGGAAGGAAGACAATTTTAGATATTTGATAATCAGATCTTGTCACAATGAGGCAATAAAATAGGTCAGGCCTATGGGTTTAAAAGAAATTTAAGGTTATCCTAAGACCTTTAATTATAAGGTTAAATGTGCTATAGATTTAAAAATTAAAATTAAATTCAATCATTGGGACCTCTCTTCACAGAGACTCAGAGGGCCTGAAAAACTAAAGCTGCTTCTGGAAGTTCCATTAGCCCCAAGCATCAAATTTGGGAAGGAATCAAGATTTTTTTCAGAAATATTTAGAGGGAAATCCCAAAAGAAGACTAAAGTTGAATAGAGAAAAAGGAAGCAGTGTTCTGCTTCTATCTGGGATGCAGAAAGCTGGAAAAAGCATCATTCCTACCCTAATGATGAAAGCAGGGTAAATTGCAAAATCATAACATGCTTTGACCTATCAGAGATCTGAAGTTGCAGGGCAACCGAGTGCCCTAAAATCCATAGAAATGAAGGTAGCTCCAAGTTAGGGTGTAGTCACCTGTTATTCTGAAGCACAGCATGAGAGGAGGAGATACTGAGTCCTATAAACAGCCAAGACAAATCCAACTACAGTTATAAGGAACTGCAAAAGGTTGAGCATGGGCTGGGATGAGAGTGTAGGACCTCAGCAGACACATGGGGAATTTGCACCCACTGGTAGGCTGTTTTCCACAGACTTGCAGCAAATGTTTACAAAAAATGATCAGGGATTTGGGAGGAGACAGGAAATAGCTTCCTTAGTGATGCAGACTTGGAGGAATGGAGCAGTCGCAGATGCAGGAAAGACATATAGCCCTACCTGAACCCTAATCCACTGGAAACAGAAGTCTTAAGCTTCTGGGAGAGGGACAGGAAATCCTATCTCTTACAGAGAATAAGAGAAGACCCATGGGGGGTTAGGAGAGGGTAAAAATAAAAACTCTGTACTCTCGGGCTGGGAAAGCAAACAATGCTGGGCCCAGGGTCCTATACAAATACCACTGAAGGCCTTTCCTAAGACACAAGGCAGAGAGTGGCCACCACAGGGATGAGGGACAGCATCACTTTAAAAGCACCAGACTAAAGACACTGGCCCAAGGCTATCCTTAGCCTGTGGCTTGACCAGGACAACAGAGAACCCAATCACCCCAGTCACCAGGTTACCAAGCACCAAGAAATAAGAACAAGGATCTTCCACTGGGAAAAGAGCAAGAGTATGAACAGAGACTCCTGTCTGTAATCACATCACACACAGACAAAACCTAAAGCTAAATAAGGAGCTGAGAAACTGAGAAAAACCCTCCAGCACCCCAGGTCCCTCCATAAGTATAAGGTAACACTAGAGGAATTCAGTGAGGATGGTGGTGCAGTGGACATAGCCACAGCAACAAGAAAACCCAAACCCAGCTCAATTCCTGACAAGAGTAACTCACACTGACAGCATAGAAGAAAAGGTATACCCACTTCAGACATAATATCATTTACTTCAATCTCTATTCTTTTACACATGATGTCCAGCATTAACACAAAAATTCGGAGCCAAAAAGAACAACAAGAAGAATCAAGCCTATTCCAAAAGACAAAGAAATCAACAAAACCAGACTCAAAGATGACCAACTATAGTACTATCAGACAGGAAGTTTAAAATAAATATGATTAGTAAGTCAAAAGGTGAATGACATGTATGAACAGATGGAGAATTTCAACAGAAAAATGAAAACTATAAAAGCCAAACAAAAATATTAGAAACAGGAGAAAAAAAGCCATGGCAACAGAAATGAAATTGTCGGGGCGCCTGGGTGGCTCAGTTGGTTAAACAACTGCTTCAGCTCAGGTCATGATCCTGGAGTCCCAGGATCGAGTCCCACATCGGGCTCCCTGCTCAGCAGGGAGTCTGCTTCTCCCTCTGACCCTCCCCCCTCTCATGTGCTCTCTCTCTCTCTTGTTCTCTCTCTCTCAAATAAATAAATAAAATCTTTAAAAAAAAAAAAAAAGAAATGAAATTGTCTTCATCAAGCTGATCAGTAGACCTAACTTGGCTATGGTCTACTAAGACTTTATTAATAATAAGGCTAAGGAAAGAATCAGTAAATTTCAAGGCAGGTCAATAGAAAATACCCAATTGACAGAGAGAGGGAGAAAGGCAAGAAAATAAAAACAACAGAGCACTGAAGAATTGTGGGATGATATCAATTGGCCTTATATACAGATAATTGCTATCCTAGAAGAGTGCAAGAAGAAAAACAAGGCAAATACAATATTTGAGGGGAAAATAGCTGAGAATTTTCCAAAAATAATGAAACATTCTAAACTACAGATCCAAGAATATTACAGAACCTCAAGCAGTCCCACTGCATCTCACATAAACCACCAAGTTGTATCTATGGAGTAATGCAGAAAGAAGGATATGATTATGCCCAAACTGTGCAATGTATGGACAAAGACCAGGCTCAAAAATATATAATCTGAAGGTCTGCAACTGTTATTAGGAGTACTCGAATATTAAATAAGCCTTTTGATGAGACATGTAAAAACATGGGAAAATCAAGTGTCAAAAGCATTGTACTTTACACCAGTAAGGGCTAGGTCAAAACTCTGGAAAAAGCTCCCATCTGCATATCATGAAACTTTCATTTATTCAATAAGTATTTTCTGTCTCAGGTTTGATAAGTTATCTTTTTCAATAACTTTCCCACTTCACCTTAATCTGTCAAATTTATTATTTATAAAATCCATAAAAATATAGTATCATATCTTATTATCCATTAAATGTCAGGATTGGTATTAATTTTCCCTTTCCATTCCTAATCATGATAATTATGTTTTTGCTCTTTCTTTTCATGCTCAATCTTGCCACAAGTATATCAATTTATGAATATTTCCAAAGATCTGACATTTTACTTGTTTTCTCCACCACAGTCTGTCTTCTCTTTCACTGATTTCTGTCTTTACCCTTATTATTTCCATTAATCTCTTTCTTTTTTTCGTTTTAAAATGCTTCTACTTCTAAAGTTTCTGGAGATGAATGCTTAAAAATTGATTATTAAAATTCCTTTTTTCTTACATTTAAAGCTATAAATTTCCCTCTAATCCTTCTCTAGTTGTATTCCATAAATTTTGATACATTGTATTTAAATTATTATTCATTTGAAAATAAATTTATGTTTTTAACTTCCATGATAATTTATTTTTTAACCCATGGGTTATAACAGCATATTGATGAATTTCCAAATATTTAGGAGAAACTTAGTTATTTTTATTATTAATAACTAGTTAAATTCCATTTTTATCAGAGAACACATTCTGTCCTACTTCAATCCTTAAATATTTATGGGAACCTACTTTGTGGTTTAAGTATATGGTTTATTTTGGTAAGCGTTGCATCTGTATTTGAAAAGAACGATTATTCTGAAATTGTCGAAAGTGGCATTCTGTAAATGTCAACCAGGTCAGGTTGGTTAATAGAGTTGTTCAAATCTTTTATATCCATGAGGACTTTTTTTCTGCTTCTTTCATCAGTTACTAAGAGTGGTGTTTTAACACCTTTAACTATCATTGAAGATTTATCAATTTTTCCTTATGGTTATGTCAATTTTTGTTTTATGTATTTTGTAGCTGTTACTAAGTGAACACACATTTTTTTTTAAATATATATTTTTAAAGATTTTATTTATTTATTTGACAGAGAGAGACACAGCAAGAGTGGGAATACAAGCAGGGGGAGTGGGAGAGGGAGAAGCAGGCTTCCCGCTGAGCAGGGAGCCCGATGTGGGCCTCGATCCCAGGACCTGGAATCATGACCTGAGCCAAAGGCAGACGCGTAACCACTGAGCCACCCAGGCGCCCCGTGAACACACATTTTTATTAGTATGTCTTTCCGATAAATTGTCCCTTTTATCATTATATGATGTTCTTTATTTCTGGTGATACTATCTTGAAATTGACTTTAATATTAATGTAGTCACTCTAGCTTTCTTATGCTTAGTGATTACATGGTACACCTTTTCCCATCTTATTTTTCAGTGTATCTTTGTCCATATCTAAAGTGTGTATCTTGTTTAATAATATATATATATATATAATGGATCGTGATTTTGCTCCAATCTGACAATCTCTATCTTTCCTTTAGAGTGTTTCTTTTATATATATTTAGTACAAGTATGGATATGATTGGGTTTATCATCTTATTATTTGTTTTCCATTTGTCCCATCTATTCTATCCCTTTGTTTTTCTTTTTCTATATTCTTTTGGGTTAATCAAGTATTGTTTCAAAACTTTTCCACCTTATGTCTCCTCTTGGGGAGGTGTTGTTTCTCCTCCTCACCCCCTCCCACTCCACTTACCCCCTGCTTTCCAGCTTAAAGCTTCCCTTTAGCTTTCTGCAGCCCATGCACTCAGCAATCCCATGAGAGATAAGAAGTGGGCAAAGAGAATTAGCTTGCTGATTCGGGTCTTCTGATTTCCATTCGTGTGACCAGTCCACATGGTCATTAAATTGCCTCTGATTTCTTCTTAGCCCAGAACATTTTCTCTGTCTGCTCTTGCCCAGACTTGGCAATTGCCTCAAAAAGTAAAGAGTCTGCTGATCTCACTTCCCCTAGAAACGACTTGTCTCTGTCTTAAATTTTGTTCCTTTAGACTTCTTTGCATCACAGCTCTTTGACGCTTTTTAAAAATATACTATCTTTTTTACTTCATTTAGTTCTTTCTAGTTTTTATGGTGCAAGCGATGTTCTGTTGTGATCTTTGCATTCTAAGCTGAAAAAGAAACTCTCATTTAACAAATATATGTTGATAAATTATTTTGTACCAGACCCTCTGCCCATTGCTCAGGAAACAGTTCAAAACTCTAGACCAGAATATCAGAATGCCACACTAGTGTTTCCAGAATAGCTGAAAACAGTAGGAAGAACTGCTAATTTCCAGGACAAGTTTTTATGAATTTACTGAACCTGATTTGTGCTAGAAGTGAGTAATTTTTAAATATGATTTCAGTGCCATTTTTAATGTTTCTTTTCTAATCACCTATTTTTCTGCAACCTTCATCTTGTCACCTGTACAAGTGTATAAAAGTTTGCATACTTCCCTTTATTTTCCCTATACCTCCTTTGCCCTTAAAAAGCACAATTAAAGCAGGAGCACCTGGGTGGCTCAGTCGGTTGAGCATCTGACTCTTGATTTTGGCTCAGGTCATGATCTCAAGGTCATGAGATTGAGCCCTGCATAGGGCTGTGCCTTCAGCAGGGAGGGGGTGCCTGCTTGAGATTCTCCCTCTCCCTCTGCCCCCCACCCCGCTCATGTACTCTCTCTCTCTAAAATAAATAAAATAAATCTTTAAAACAAAAATACAATTAAAGCAACCCAACAATCTCACTCTCCATAAATACAGACAACTACTGAAAAGAACAAATGTTAAATATGTAAAAATATTAACAAGAAGCCCCCATTTCTAGGTAACTTGGCCCCTGCAAACCTATCATTCAATTGATTTTGCATTTTTTCACTGTTAAGTAAAACAGATCAACTGACAGTTAATACTTACATCACTGCCACTAAGTAATTTGTGGGCATATCCAAATGCCAGGTGCTGCATGTTACGTGAAACTCATCAAGGCGGTGCCTACAGGATGCCAAGCAAGCAGCTGTAGATTGAAATTTTCAGTCTGTTTGCTTTGTTGGACCCAACTATGCAAATACTTTGACTGGTTCTTTAGGACCAATTGAATGTTCTGTCGTGATCAATTAACAAGGAAACCCTCCCAGGCCAGTGGTACTCAATACCACTTTCATGGCTCCTGCAGAGCAAGGAGGAAAACAAAGCACTCCATTTGGAATTACAAATCTAGTTTCTATCTAGGCCTGCCATTAATGAGCCATATGTCCTGGGCAAGTTACTTCCCCTTGCTCAGGCTCCAGTTCCTCATCTGTAAAATGAGGAGGTTGGACTAAACATCCCGGTACCTGCCACCTGTCACATCCTACATTCTTGGTAACTAGCCATTAGTTGTTTTGGAAATATGCATGTTGGCTCTGGGTTCACTCAAGAACAGGTAAGGAAACAGGAGAGCTTGTCTTTGGCTTTGAGCTTTGTCTGTGCGTCAGCAACTCCCCTAGTCCCCCCTTAGAACTTCTTTCTCCCTCTTTCCTGCCATAACTTCTGCCAGATCATATGCCCCAAGATTAAAGCACTAGCAAAAATTGAAAGCTTTACACAACCTCATGCTTGAAAAAGAAAGAAGAGGAGACTATTAGTGTGCTTGGGGCTTGGAAAGTTGGGTTCACATCTGCTTCTTCCAATGGTGTGTCTCAGGCAAGCCACACATGCATTATGCTTACTTCCCAGGATTTTTATGAGGATTTACTGAGAAAAATGTATACAGAATCCCCAGAACTATGTTTGACACTTAATAAGGACTCAAAAATGTTAAATGTTGTTACTGTTATCCCTACTCAGCAGGAAATGATCAAAATCTTAAGATAGTAAAAATTAAGTTGTTTGGTAGTTTGAACCGTTATTCAGGAAATGTTTATTCTTTCCCTTCACACTGTGGTTGGAATATCCCACCCTGCCTCATTGAGATTCAGTTTGTCCATTGGAATTTTAGTGGACATGATGCAAGCAAAGGCTTTAGATGTGCTTTCCTAGCCTGTCATGGTCTCTGGAATCTTCTGATCTCTACCAGGAGGAGACATGGGTACCCCAGGTACCCAATACCCATTCAGCCAGGGAGCGAGAATGAGACATGTAGAACTGACTTGAGTCTGAGGCCCAGCCTCACTGCAGTGAACCCATGAGCGTAAGGGTAAATGATTGTTGTTTGCTTTCTTACACAGCATTATTATAGAAATAGCTGACTGATACACATTGCAGTGAGGTTATTGTGGGTCAAAGCCTGGATATAAGGGAAGCCTTTCAGGTGTCAATCATGTTTCCTGTCCTGCTTGGTTTCCTTGTATCTGCTTCCTTTCTAGTGCTCTGTGCTTGGGGGGGGGGGGTTTCCTGCCAGAAAAATCTTCATTGAATACCACTCTGCCAGGTTCTAGGGGTATAATGCAAACAAAACATTACCCTTGCCCTCTTATTATCTAATGAGAACCATCGATAAGTTAACAAGAAATAACAATTCTGTAGGTTAGAGACTATGATAGAAAAACATCAGGCTGCTATGGACTGAACAGAAGGGACACCTGACCCAGGTAATGGTGCAAGAGAAAGCATAAAGTGGGACCTAAAGAATGAATAGGCATAATGAGGCAAAGAGTGGGAGGAAGCATCTCACACCAAGAGCAAAGAAACAGGGCACAAGCCAACAAAAGACCATCTTTCAAGATGGAGCTCCTGCCCCAAATCCCTGCTTCCCTCCCCTGGTGAGCTGGGTTAAACCACAGCAAAACCTCATGATAGCTTAGTGTTTGTCTCACTCTCCCTTGGGGAGCTGCTTGGAAATACCCATGCTGGGGCCCACTTCTGGTAATTCTGAGTTAGCACATCTTGGAAATGGCTCAGGCAATCTGCTTGGTAAGAAGCTCATCCAGCCTGCCCCCTCCCTCTTTCCTTTCTCCTGACTACCACCCTACTCCTGTGACCCAGGATGCCTGGAGGAGGCTCCCCTAAGCCTGTCACTACAGCCCAACTCCAGGGGCAGAAAAAGCCATGGCATATGGGCGGTGACCCTTTTGTTCTTCCCACGGAAAACTCCCAGCAGCAGCCACTGGAAATTCCCACAGTTGCCAGATGCCCGTGGCCACAAGGACGATTTGTAGGTGGGGCTTTGCGGCTCCCACGCACAATGCAGTAACAAAGAGTCTCAACAGGAGAGACCCTGGTTTGGGCTGGAGGGTGCAGGAGGATTCTAAGTGTGGAAATTCAGTATCAGGCTGCTTCTTAGTCTTTAAACCCAGATTTTCAAAAGGAATGTGGTTGTGGCAATTTACTCAAACATATCCCTGGAAAGCAGAGTTTAACTAGATCATTTATAACACTGACTCTACCCAGCTCCCCTCCCACACATGTGATTCCTGCCTCTCCCCACCCCCACTATCGGGCTACACGTTCCCACACAAACACACATGTGTACACACTCTCACTCGCATGCTCACATGTGTTCCCACACAAACACACATGTGCTTGCACTCACATGCATCCCCACACAAACACACGTGTGTACACACTCACATGCTCACATGTGTTCCCACACAAACATGCATGTGCAGACCCTCTCATTCGCATGCTCACACATGTCCCACATAAACATGCATGTGCTCACACTCACACGTTCCCACACAAACACACATGTATACATACTCTCGCTTGCATGCTCACATGCATCCCCACACAAACACACATGTGCACGCACTTGCATGCTCACACACGTCCCCACATAAACATGCATGTGTTCACACTCACACATGTTCCCACACAAACACACATGTATACACACTCTTGCTTGCACGCTCACATGCATCCCCACACAAACACACGTGTGTACACACTCTCACTCGCATGCTCACACACATTCACACGTAAACACACACTCACAGCTGCAGAACCTGAGGAAGAAGGGAAGGTCAAGCCATCACTGCGCTTCAGCAAGCACAACATTGGCTTATACTTTTGTCCTGTCGTGATGGATCATCTAGTCAGGGGGCGTGGGGACAACGGCTAGGGTCTGATCTGTGGCCAGCTCATCCAGCTTCCTCTGTGATCATTTGCTCTACAAGAGAAAATCATTCACCTTTATATTGAAAATCTAATTTCCTGTCAGGCAGTCTGACTTAAGGGAGAAGGGGGAGGTGGGGAGAGGTGGTTGTTCAAGTGCTGTGCTGTGCGGTGTGCGGGGTGTGTATCATGTCTCTGTATCGTGGAGAGTGTGTGTGTGTGTGTGTGTTCTGTAGCGTGTGCATATGTGATGTAGGGTGCTCCTGTGGTGTGTGTATGTGGTGTGTGTTAGGGTATGGTGTGCACTGGTGTGTTTTTATGTGTGCTGTGAGGTAGGGGTGTGTGTGTGTTGTGGTGTGTACATGAGGGGTGCTGGTGGTATGTGTGTGAAGGACGTGTTGTGTCGTGTGTGTGTGTTGTGGTGTGGCGTGTGTTGGCATGTTTTGGCGTGTGTGCTGTGGTATGGTGTGTATGATGTGGTATAGGGCTGTGTGTGTTGAGGTGTGGGGGACAGTGTGGTGTGCTGTGTTCAGCGTGTGTGTGTGTGTGTGTGTGATTGTGTGTGTGCCCGTGAAGACAGTGCCCCGAGAAGCAG
Source organism: Phoca vitulina (assembly GCF_004348235.1). NCBI lineage: Eukaryota > Metazoa > Chordata > Mammalia > Carnivora > Phocidae > Phoca > Phoca vitulina. The sequence continues at coordinate 5,601,026 of NW_022589704.1, read as the reverse complement.
TGCAATGACAGACAAGCAAATTTCTCCCCAAAACCCTACTTTCCAGGTTTCCCGATTTTTTTCAAGTTTTCTCTCTGAATGTCATTTTTCCCAGGTTGGACCTGACACGGAGGTAAATTTCTTCTCTGGAAATAGAAATTATCTAATCAATACACTTCTGAGCAACATCAGCAAATGCAATTTAAGGGCAGATTAAAATTCAAAATTTTTCATCAATTTTCTAGGAACACGTTAGATTTTGAAATATCAGAACAGCTGCCTCCCCAGTAAGAAGCCCCTCTCCTTTCCCGGAGAGGAGGAATTCCATAACTGGGCCAGGCGGGGCCCGCGCGAGGCCTGCCAGGCACATCGACTCTGCTCCTGCAGCCCTTCCTTCCCACGGTCACGCAGCTGACGTGGACTGTCCTTCTCCCCAACAAGCTTTGGGTTTTCCTATCAGTTACCTCTTCGGAGGCTCACATTCACATTTTCCTTTGCAAAGGAAGTCCAGAAATGGAGCCGAGAAATGAATGTGCTTGATACCCTGGGGGCATTAGGCACTTCCCCAGCTTGCAGACACAGAGGATGGAAGGCCACACGCTGGGACCGTAGAGCCACCAGCACTGCACTCCTGGGGGTTGCCTCCCAGCAGCTCCCCTCTGGGCAGAGCAGTGGGGCGGAGGCAGGCGCAAGCAGAGCTGATGGCAGCCTGTTTATCTGGGGCTCTTCTGACAAAAAAAAAACAGAGCTGTCCCTGAGCAAAATATCCAAGGAGGTGGCCCAGGATGGCTGATGACGGCCACCCCAAAATAGCCAGAGCGGCTACACAGCTAGCCGAGGCCCAGCGCGTTCCCCCCATCCATTCTCCTCCTTTCCTTGCCCCACCCTCGGGCCCAGGAGCCTGGCAGGTATGGACCCCCTCCAGGGGGGCCATTAGTGTTTGGATTCCAATGGGCTGGACCAAAGGGGAGCCCAGGCAGGAGGTGGGAAGGAGGAACCCAGTGAGACTGGGGTAGTCCCCCTGCTCCCTTGGATGGCGTCAGCACAGGCTGGCTGCCCACCTCACCTGATGACCCAACAGCTGAGCTCATGGAAGGGCCCCCGTCCCACTCTGGTCCTCTGTCCCTCTGGCCTGGGAGCAATCGGGGCACTCTGACAGGCACCTGTCCCAGGATGGTGCACCTCCCCCTGGCGCTCTCCCAACATCCCTCCCACACCTTTGTAAATGGCCCTTTACCAAACTCCCCTTGCACCACCCAACCTGCATGCACACCTGTCCTGCCAGGACCCCCCCGATACACCCAGGTCATACAAGCCTCCTCTCTCATTTCTCCACGTTTAAATTTCCATCGCATCTAAGCTCCAGGAAAGCATGCTAAGTGAGCCACTCACGCGTGCACCCCTACTACTCCTCTGTGCCACACCTCGCAGCCTGGCCCCCACCACCCCACGCCAGCATCTCTAGCCAACTCAGCCCCGAGCTCTGTTCCCCTTCTGCTCTGTCCTTGCTCCCTCAACCTTCCTCCTCCTTCAGGACCTTTCTGTTCTGCCTTCTGGAATGTTCATTCCTTTGAAAACACATACCCCAACCTCACCACACCCTCACAGAATGCTCCGACCACCTCCTGGCTCCCCCTCAAGGACAATGCTTTGGTGGTAACCCTCTCTGGGGTGTTCCTCATCCCCCGGAGCCCCCAGATAAGGCAGAAACGTGGGTCTCCCGGATGCCTCTGAGGCTTCCAGAGCACTGCATCTCCGTTCACCAACAGAAGCCGTCGGAAGCAACTCCCACTCCGACCTGCACACAACGACCCAAGTCCAAGTGTTTCCCCCCCCGAAGGCCTGCCCCCACCTTCTAGCATTTTCCCTAATCCTAGTCTTTATCACCAAGTTTCAACCTCCATCCAACAAATTGTCACTCTTCCCTTCATCTGTTAGGAAACCTGATCACACTGTGTTCCCCAAGATGATGAGTCACTGCTCCTTCAAACCTCACCAAGTTCTATGACTCAGAAACCCCAGCCAGGCGGCTCCAAAGTGATTGGCATCCAGCTTCAGAAGGGCCAGCTGAGACCCTGCGTGAAGCACAAACAAGAGAAACTCTCCGTCTGTGGATTCTAGGCAAGAGTGGATGGCTTGCTCAAGAACAGGAAATGAGACACGCATTACAGTTTGGGAGACAGATTGTCATTTCAGCTATGAGCACTTTACCCATTCCAGGCAGTCATGAGTTTGATTTCAAGTAAATGCCTTTCTTTTTATTAGGGATGGTGCTGCATTTAAGAACATCTAAAAATAAGATGAAAAGAACAATAGTTTCTAGCTTTGTTACCATGACCACAGCCTGCTTTGATTTATTGTAATATTATTGGTAAATCAATGCCTTGTCTTAGGAGAGCAAACTTGCTTCTTTTTCGTGGAAGGGGACCTCTGGGAAGACAGCGTTGTACTGTAGATGAACACAGAAGAGACAGAAGTCTCCAGAGCTGACCTGGGCTCCTGGCTACGTGGAGTAGGTCATCAGGAGACCCCTGGACAAATGAGAGAAGACACAGAGCTTCCAATCACATCACATGTAGCAGTGGCTCCAGCCCACCAAGGCCCTGGGAAAGCAGAATGGGTGATGGGTTGGTCTGCTCCCCAGTGAGGCACCTGAGTGAGTGCCCAGCCTGGCCCGGGCTTACCCTCCTCAATTTCAGATACTCCCGAGGGTCTCCAGAGGTCCAGGCCAGGTGAATAGGTGGTCATCCAGGCAAGGACGGGAGAGCCTGTGCAGGGAGGTCCCTTAGCCAGGAAGGAAACCTGGCAGGCGGCCTGGTGTCAGCCTCTTGGCTGCACATCGTCCTCTGCTCCCCACTGGATGCAGCAGGTCTCAGGGGTCAATTGCCTTGGACTGTTTTTGTGTTTAGAAGGAAGGACAACATTGTGACATTAGTACTTACCATTACAGAGTACTTGCTACATGTCAAGTGCTGTGTTAAGGACCTTCCTGCCTCGGCTGGCAAAATCTCCATGAGGCAGTGGTTACTTTTAGGGAGCCGATGCTCAGAGAGGTTAAGTAACTCTTAGAAGATCACAGAGCTAGTGACACCGCTGTTATAATGCTCGTAACCACAGCTCTTAGCCACTCCTGGGTCTGAAGATGCAGTCCCCATTGGTGTCAAGTGTCCTATAGTTGTTATAGGAGCGTCATTCATTTGACAAATCTTTCTCAGCCCTGTGCTGTGCAATGCGCCACGCACATGAAGACAGTGAGCTAAGAAGCAGTCTTGGGGCAAAAATGCATGGCATAAGCACCTGAACAAAGAGAGTGTGTGGTAAGTGTTCAGGTTAGGAAGTCATGGGTGAACAGGAACGGAGGAGGCAGGGTGGCCATACGCTGAGTTAGGATGCCAGGCACGCCAGACAGAAGGGACACGGAGCAACACTGGGGACGTGCAAGGCACATCCAGGATCCACCAAGCTCCCAGCTCGGCAGGAGGCCGTGTGTGCAGAGCAGGACACCCCGAAAGGACTTCAAAGGAGCAAACCCCCCTCGGGTCCCCACCAACCTAGGGAATGCGAGTTTCATTTTACCGCCAAGAAAGTTTTGAGCAGAGGAAAGAACATGATCTGAGGTATGATTTGGGGAGGTCAAAAGGAAGCCTTGGTGAGTGCGTAGGTTGGAGGGAGGCCCGAACGGGAGCAGGTAGACCACATAAAAGAAGACACAACGACCCAGGAGAAAAGCACTGAAGATCTAAACCACAGCCTCGGCAGGGAGGTGGAGAAGGAGGCACCACTGGAACGGATTGGAGAAAACGGGAGGCTAACTAGATTTGCCAGTTCCAAAGGGAAGAGTGAGTCAATCAGACTTAAGCCCAGGGAAAGAGTTACTGCGAGGAGAAGCACACACATTTTTTAAACTCGACCATATTCTCAGTATGATTCAAAAGGACTTTACATCCTTAAAATCAAAGCAGGCTATCTTGAAAAAAAAAAAAAGAACCATCTCAAATCAAAAAGAGACCTACGCGGAGAATAAGATGACTGAGTATTTTCACTGAGCAGGGACAGGAAACAGTAGATTGTATGTTGCAGAGAGCAAACAGTAACTTCACAGAACAGATGGGAAAATGCTTCCAGAACTATAAGGGAAAAGAAAAGATGGGAACTGAGAAAGGAGAAATGAGAGATTAATTCAATCACGAACATTCATGTAACAAGCACTTATTGGCACCCGCTGTGTACCAGACTGGGCCGGTGCTACGATGCTTCAGGGAGCAGAAGACAGGAAGATCGCTGTCATTGAGGGTCTCACATTCCAGGGGACAGAAGGACTTTGAAGAGAAGCTGCATGCGTATTAGGAGACATTGAATGCTACAGAACAGGAGGAAGCAGGGTGGGTACGGGGACTGCGAGTCCCCGGGGTGAGGAGCAGGTTTAGGTGTCAATAGGCAGGCCATCCTGGGCCAAATTGGGAAGACACTATCTGAACAAAGACTGGCAAGGCAGGTCCTAGCGTGGGGTCATTGGGGTAGGAGCATCTCAGGCAGAGGAATCAGTGCAGAGGCCCCAAGGTGAGATGCCCAGGCATGGCCAAAGAACAGTAGGCACCCAGGGTGGCGTGAGTGATGGGGAGGACGGGGAGGATGCGGCTGATGAGGCCAGGAGGTAATGGGCGGGTCTTGGAGGCCACTGTGAGAGTTTGGGCTTCTATTCTAATCAGATGGGAAACCATCCCAAGGAGATTGCTTTTGAGCAATATTTAATTTTAAAATTCTGTCTACTGCATTGAGAAAAGATTAGGGGCCAGGGAGATGATAGAGACACAGGGATGGGCACAGGGAGACCAGTCCAGTAATAGAGGAGAAAGACAGCAACAACATATAACAGGGCAGCAGCCAAGGGGTGCCACGAAGCGGTCAGGTTCTGTAGAAATTCTGAAACCAACCCAGTGCCAATAGGATTCCTCAAGAGAGGAGGGAAGGTTTCCCAGTCTTCTGGCAGGGATGCTGGGAAGCTGAAGTTGCCATAGGCTGAGACAGGAGAAAGCTGGAAGGGTGCGTCCAGAAGTCAGTTTTAAACATAAGAGGCTGGAAATGTCTGTTGGACATTCTGGTGTCAAGTCTGAAGGCTGGAACTCGGGAAAGAGGCCAACCCTAGAGATGTACATGTAGAGTCTCCATCTCAAGACGAATGTCGGCAGACACACACCTGGCCCAGATCAAGAATGTGCAGTGTTATGTGACAGTGTTCTATTAATCTCAACATAGTATATACCTAATTAGTATACACAAACACAGTATACGTAAAGGAGTCATTTGCAATCTCCTTTGACTTGGATATTACCACATATTTACAAAAAATAATTCTGTGCTATGTATGATGCTTTAAATGCCAAACATCACCTCACTGCAGGAGTGACACCTGCAGCCCACCCATCTGAATTGTATCCTTGATTGATACTCAGAGATGTGGCACCACGAGGACAAGGGCCCGGTCGGTACTCAGCAATGTCCTGGGAGCAACTGAATTCATTTCAGCAAGCCAGCCAACCATCGAACCCAACCATCAGGCAGTCAGTGATTATTAACAAAAAGAATGATGGAAACATCTATAAGTGGGAAGGAAGTTAGCAAGAATGGAACATTTTTATCAAGTTTTATCAAAGACAGAATCACCCTGCTGGGTGATTTCAACCCAAAGTCTCTAGTCCCCTCTGCTCACAATGAGGATGGACGCCACTGCGGGTGGTCAGGAGGGACACCATTGCTGCTGCAGAGGGTAGGCTTCCAGATGGAACTTAGACAACTTCCACTCAAGCTCAGTGGATGGACCAATCACCGAACACCCGCCATGTGCCAGAAACTGTGGGGGCGCTACAGACATGAAATAAAACATGGCTCCCTTTCTCCTCTTTCCACCCCCACCTCTCCCCCCCACCCCGGCTTCACCTTGACCTTTTAGTCCTGGAAGACAGAGAGCAGCTTCACCCAAGAAGGGTCTTGCCATGCCCGTTCAGACTAGGGAGCAAAGGGGAAAGGAGAATTATACTACCCTTCTTCTACCCTTGGTCCTTCCTCCCCATTTCTCCCATGAAAATCCTGCAAAAAGGGAGCCACTGAATTGGCCCTGCTGACCTTGAAACTTACTTTCTCTCAGAGGAGGGTACCGGAAGGTGTCCTCCAAGAGCATGCGAGCCATGACAGTCCAAAACAGTGGGTCTCAACTCTTCTCCAGCCAGGGACATCTGGCAACATCTGGGACATTTTTGGTTATCTCAACGGGGGTGGGGAGGTGCTGCTAACAGGTGCATCTGGGGGTCAAGGCTGGGGATGCTGCTAACCGTCCTATCATGCACAGGACCACCTCACAACAAGGAATGACTCAGTCCAAAATGTCAACAGTGCCAAAGGAGAGAAATTTTGGTCCAAAGAGAAGAAGCCAGATAATATGGAGAGATCAAAGCAAACCCATCACTCTCCTGAGGAAACATTCCAATAAATGCTGCATTTACCAGTGGTGGAGTCGGCAGCATGGCTTACACATATTTTATTCTTTTCTACCTCGACACCATGACCTTGGCAAAGCAAAGGTTCATGGGAGGAGAAAAATGAGAGGCTGGCAAACCTTAGATTTTTTTTTAACCTCACCACACAATTGCACAGAATTTTTATACATACCTTCTGCGTCTTCAGCATCCACATCATCTCATCTCACGCTGGAACCAGAGATGATTCTGCCACCCGAACTCAAACATTTCCCCCAAGATTGGTACCTTGAGGGTATTGGAAGGAAAAAGGCAATGGAAGCTGGCCAATGAAATTCTTTGAAACATTAGTAAAAACGTAGACTCATGTTGTACATAAAGTAATGGCTAAAGAAATTGAATGTTCTAATCAGATGTCCAGCTTGATTTTTTCAGTGTTTTATTACTTCCATAATAAATGGAAACCTAAATTCAAGTAGATATAAAGTCAGAGTTGATTGTTACATTACGATCGCCTTATACGTTGGAAGGGTAGCTCTCTGTGAAGGCTCCTCCCTCCCCAAACTATAAATAATGTAGCAAAATATTAAGAGAGTCTTTGGCTATAAAAATTGCTTCTCTTTGTTCATCTTGCTGCCAGTATAGCAGTTGGGCTGCATTGTCTAGACGCTAAGGGTTAAAACGCACATCTGGTGGCTTGAGGATTTTTTCTTAGGTTTGTGGATTGTGTGTGTTGGGTTTTCGTCTTTTGATGATGTCAACTGTGGGAAATAACATGAACATAGACACAGAAGCAATTATTTCCTTTGGCATTGTTGAGATGAGTGCCATGTCTCCAGTAAGCTCTATTTAGGTAACTTACTTTCCATGGCCTTGGTTTTACCAAAGGTGGGCTCTCTCACAAAGAGCTGTAATGAGGTCCCACGAGGAGTCCCCTTGAACAACACCCAGGTGGGAAGAACATCAACCAAGATACAGAGTGGAAGAGTGTTTGCTGGATAGAGACATCCCACTGAGATCATGCACACGGGCACCGAAGCTTCATGCTTCCTCGTTGAGACCCGGGTACGTCTGAGTCACTGACGGAGTGACCCCTTTCCACTTCACCTCACATCAAGGATGTGTGATGTGGACGGGGGAAAGAGCAGGGCATCGGGACAGTGAAAAGATTGAATATGACACTATCACTGGTCACGGGGCACACAGACGAATCTTAAAAGACCAAAGTTCTGCTGGTGAGAGTCCTAATTTTCAAATGCATGAGACCAGTTTACTTGACTTTAATGCTTTTCTGTGGCACTGTCTTCAAGGGCTAAGAGTGTGTGGGGAAGGGAAGTGTCGAAGGGCTCAGAACTCCCTACGCAGGAGGACGGGAATCCCCAAGGGGAGGAGGAAGGGAAGAGGGGCCGTGTGTCCATCCTGCGCAGAATCTATACAAGGCGCCTCACAGGGGTCCCTCCGCCGCCCCTCCCCCCCAACAACCCTGGGGGGTGGGCACTGCTCCTGGGGCTCAGAGAGGTTGGCCGCCTGCCCAGACAGAGCAGGGACATGGTGGGGAAGGGGGCTGGCCCCAGACCAAGGCCTTTCCAAAGCCCATTCTGTGTTGTGGGCAACTTTCTAAAATCCGGTGCCTGTCGCAGTTGGGGAGGGGGCGAAAGTGTGCCTCCTGGCCCAGGGTCCCATTGGTTGGATTCGCCCGAGGGGCATCGCCTTCCCTACCTGGCTCCAAGAGCCATGGCATGGCACCCCGCGCCCCTTGGCCGCCACAGGGAAGCAAGGAGAAAGGCACGCGCATGGGGTCTTGGTTCCAGTGGCTCGTGGGACCAGGCGCAGCTCCACAGCAGGCCCCGCGATGGCGGTGAGGCTCTGCCCGGGTGGCGGTTCGGGACTCCCACGGGCACCTTCTACTGTCCTACGGGCCCTGCACGTCTCAGTGAGGGGACAGCTTCCAGGCCTGTCTCTCCCATGCATGGATTAGGGGGCTGGGGAAGTAACAGCAGGGTGCTTTGCACACCCACGGACCCACTGCGAGCTCCCGTGGATTTGGAAGCCGCTCGAGGGCACACTTCCCCTGTAGCAGCCGACAGCCCTTTTCTGCCACCAGCTGTGACTATGCTTCAGCTTCCTTCAGGCCCTAAAAACGACCACAAACCGGGTGGCTTGCAACCACAGAAGTCTCTTCCCTCACAGCTCTGCAGGCTGGAAGTCAGTCAAGGTGCGGGCAGCGCCCTGCTCCCTCTGAGGGCTCTGGAGGGAATCCTCCTTTGTCTCTTCCGGCTCCCGGTGGTTATTGGCAGCCCTTGGCTGGTAGCCACATCCCTCTGATCTCTGCCTCGGTCATCACGTAGCCTTCTTCCCTGGGAGTATATCTCCCCCATGTCTCTGTGTCCGAATCGCTACCTCTTATAAGGACGCCAGGCGTTGGATTTGGGGTGCCCCCAATTCAGCATTACCTCATCTTAACTTGATTATATCTACAAAGACTCTGTTTCCAAATAAGGTCACATTCACAGGTGACCATACAGGGAGTCAGGCCTTCTACATGTCTTTCTGGGGAACACAAGTCTACCCACAATGTTTTATCAGAGAAATCAAGCACCACCACCCTAGTAGGCTGCCCATCTCCATCCTCCCATAAGAAAGCCATCATCCATCAAGTCATTACGGGCACAGATCCCCCAGGACCAATGCCTCTTGCTTGCCACAATGGCCTTGGCACCCATCACTGAGTTTACCTTCCCCTGTCTCTGCTGGTTAAGTGCCCAGGACTCCATCCCACTCTGTTTGCCCCACTTCAATGGGAGCCTCCCTGGGTGAACCCCACCTCCAAACTCCTCAGAGATGCCAGTAGACCCTTCCTTGTGCATTTCCTCTCTATTTAATAAGGGGAATACCCTCTTGGCCCTCTGAACCCTCAGATCCCGCATGGCAAACCCATCCTAATACACCGGCCTCCAGGAGCCTTCTGACGCATCCCTCAACACTGGGCCTCTTCTGGGCTGGGCGTGCATGGGCAACTAGCGGGCCCAGTGGGGTCTCACCACTCAGTGGTAGTAGGAGACCCAGGGGTGCGATGCCAGAGCCGAGGGGAAGAGCTGTGAGGCCACGGCCGCCACCACATGAGGGACCAGGATGAGCTGTGATTGTGGGTGCGTCTTACCACCTGGTTCCCAACCACAGCCAGTGCTGGGCCTTCAGGCCAGAAGGCAAGGCAAAGGTAGGAACACGAGGGGCTCCCACACTGAGCGGGGGAGGAAGGCACTGACTCCTCCCAACAGCCCTCTGAAGGGCACATTTTGGTGTGAGGAGAGTGAAGCACAGCGAGGTTTGGTAACTTGCCCAGGGTCCCCAGGCACCAGATCCAGAGGAGGCGGCTTACCAGGTCGAGAAGCTGCCATGGCGGGCTTGCTTCTGCAGGACGGCCCGCATGGCCCGTTGGCCCCAACTAGCAGAGTAGCCGAGGCAGGCCCCGAACTTGAAGCAAAGTTAAAGCAGAGAAATGCTTACAATTGAAAAAGTAGGGTCTAAGGACGTCATGCTTTCCAGAAAGTGGGAGAAGGCTCCCACTCTTTCCTTCTGCAACAGAAGCCCTCAGCCCGACTTGGAAGCCAAGCTGGGGACCCCTTCCCCTGGCACTCCGTATTTGTCAGGAGAGCTGGGTCACCGGAGGCATCGTCCCCATGCGGACAGAACACGAGCCATGGGAGGTCAAGCTGAGGGCCCTTGGGCCAGGATCTCAACTGCTCCCAGTCCCCTTCCCCACAACACAAGGGATAAACAGGACACTGTCAGGAAAGCCCATCTCCTGTTATACCAGCTCATACACTGTGACGGTTAATTTTATATAGCAACTTGGCCAGGCCACCGGGTACCCAGATATGCAATCAAACATTATCCTGGATGTTTCCGTGAAGGGTTTGGGGGTGAGATTTACATTTGATCGGTGGACTTTGAGCAAAGCAGACCACACTGCCTAACCTGGGCAGGCCTCCTCCAATCTGCTGCAGGCCGGAATAGAACAGAAAGGCTCACCTTCCAGGAGCAAGAGGGAGTTCTGCACAAGACCATCTCTGGACTTGAACCTCAACGTCCACTCTGAGTCTTTGGCCTGACAGCCCACCCCGAGGATTGTGGACTTGTCAGGCTCGATCATCGCATGAGCCAATTACTTAAAATAAATCACTCTATAAATATACATCCTACTGGGTCTGTTTCTCTGGAAAACTCTAATATATATGGTTAGAGACAATACAAACCTTGAAGACCCTCCAATAGTGCAGCGTGAGCTTAGCTGGGAACATCTGTCCCACCACCGAGCTTCATAGTGGCAGAACCTCAGACCTGGACGACAGGCTCACTGTGGGCCTGCTCGGCCCCATCTACTGTCCTTTGATGACGTAATATTGGCAGCCAGAAGATTTTACAACATTGGGTCTAAGTAGGCAGCAGTAGGGGCGCCTGGGTGGCTCAGTTGGTTGGGCATCTGACCCTTTATTTTGGCTCAGGTCATGATCTCAGGGTGGTGGGATCGAGCCCCTCATGAGACTCCCGGCTCTGGGCTCCATGCTCAGTGCGGAGTCTGCTTTCTCCCTCTCCCTCTGCCCCTCCCCCTGCTCATGTGTGCACGCTCACTCACTCTCTCTCTCCCTCTCTCTCAATCAGGTAAATAAATAAATAAAATCTTTTATAAATAAATAAGTAAATAAATAAGTTGTCCTGGGCTGGCCGGTCTTCTACATCTCCATCTGGGACTTTGGGGGATGGCACTGAGCACATTCACAGCTACGGAAGTCTGGGCCTCTTTCTTCCAAAGCTTGAAAGACTTGCTCTTGAAATTTCTGCGCACAACAGAGAGAATCATGTAGAGACAAAAAGACCGTCTCAAGTGTTCACTGCTTCCTTCTGCAACCGATCCCATCTATCCATTTCCTTATTCTTAAATCATCCCTGATGACTATTTCCACCCTTAGCCGTGCATGCACTCAGTTGACCATCCTCCTCACTTCGTTCACCCACCAACGCCAGAAACACACACACACACACACACACACACACAACAAACAAAGCTGCTCCTTTTAAGCTTGGAGCTGTGATGATTGACCGCCAAGAAGGATCGGACTGCCCAAGGTTGCCCTGCTCCCACACAACTCAACAAAGGGATTTGTTCTAAAGCAAGAGGACCAGTTTGCATGGCAGAAGCATGACAGTGGTCCCTGAGGGTAGGTCAGCTACTGAGTATTTGGAATCTGTAGAAGGCAGAGATGAAAGCAGCGTCTTTCGTTCCTCTCCTCTTTCAACGAAGTGCTGCAGATACCTGTCCCCAGCCCTGGAATCCTCTGCTTCAGTGCTTTTTGCTCTTTTTTGTTAACTGGGATTTAGGAGTTGTTCATTTGTTGGTTGGTTTGAGGCTTTGAGGGGCGAGGGCTATTTGTTTGGTTTGGGTTAATTTTATTTAGCTTTGTAGGAGCAAAATGACAAAAAGCCGATACCAGAGCGTATCAGATGAAAAGGTCACTCTCCCATCCCACCTGCTTCTGGTCCCTGCAGGTAATCAGTTTGTTTTCCTAGCCTGTGGCTCGTGGCCCTCTTCTCCTAGAAATGATTTTCTGGCATTTCTCAAGTTTCTCCAAGCCCTAAGCCTTAAGGCGGCTGTCCTCATATGTCAACGTGCATCAGAATCACCTAGAACAACCTACATAGGTGGTTTTAAATTTTCTAAAAGCCACGCTGAAAAAAAAAAAAAGTGAAAGGAAGCAGGTAAGATTAATATTAATAATAATATATTTTAGTTAACTCCATATGTCTGAAATATTACTATTTCAACATGCCATCAATATAAAAAAATTTAACGTGGTATTCGATGTACCTTCTTCATACCAGGTGGCAAAGTCAAGTGTACCTTACCAGCCCGTTTCAAATGTTCCCTCACCACTCACCAGTGGCTGCCACGCGGATCAGTGCAGGCCCGGGAGGCTTATTCAAACACAGGTTACGGGGTGCCAGAGCCAGAGGTTCTGGGTCTGGGTGGGGCCTGAGGACGTGACCATGTACGGTGCTGCCGAGGCTGCTGTCCGGGGACGTTCTCGGAGGTGCTACTTTAGAGAGACGTCGGAGGCAGCAGGTGGGGAGAAACGATGATGTCAGACCAGCACATTAACTACATTAACTATCATTATTTCTAAGTGAGACGAGGCTCCTGGTGTCGCAAAGCCTCAGCCGCTTGGACAGAGGTCAGGTGCACAGGTCTGGTGATGCAAACGTCCATGCCCAGCCCCCGCCCTCCCAGCCGAGGACACGGGTGACCCGCCCTGGTGCCCTCTGCGGTTCCTGGCTGGCACGTGGAGGTACTCTGATGAGACTTCTTTACAGAGACAAGAGGACCACTGCTGTGCATCTAGCTTCCGGACACACGTGCTTTGGAGAGTGACGCGTCCCCCGCCGCCTGGCGCAGAGAATCGGCATGTGCGCCAGCCCGACTCCTGGGCACCTGCTCTAGACACACACGCTTCCATGTGGGTGACGCTGCGGCTGCCCTTTGGACCAGGAGTGTGGCAGAAGTGCCCCTGTGCGGTGGGAAGGGGCCGCTGGGCCGGCCTTAGCTCCAGGCACCGTGGCCGCAGGTGTCATTTCTAGAGAAATTATGGTGGCCAGCAACCTGTTCTCCCGTCATTGTCCCGTCTCCAATGGAGGAAAGCTATGGCGCACGAGCAAAAATGTAGGAAAAGTCCTGCTAGTGGGTTTCAAACACTCGAGGATTGTCTTTTGCAAGAGGCCACAGCCTGGCCCACGTGCCCCCTGAGCCAAGATGATGCAAGCAGCTGGAGAGGAGAGGGTTTCAGCATGGCGTCCGTCCAGCGTCACAACACGGGGAATGAGCCCCCACCCCAAACCCCTGCTGTCCCCCGGCCTCGTCCCTGGCCTCTAATCTCAGTGACTTCGTCTGCAGCGTGAGGGGTGGTAGCAATACTCATCTCAGACTCTGCCGTAGAGGAACAGAATCGTGCCTGCTGGGCACGCTGCCAGGCATGAAGGCACGATGAGCACCGACCTACAGGGGCAGACTGCACAGGGTCCACAGGGACCAAGAGTCAGGTAGAAGGACGTGACCTGCGGGTTACACGTTGTGACCCCGGGCTCTGCTGCAGCCTCCTCGGAGAAGCACATCAGACATCAAAAGCAGATATTGAAGAAAAGGAAGGTTCGGACAGGTCGGAGGGCGGGACACCCCCAGGATCCTCGAACCAGGATTGAGCCTCCTGGTGGGCGAAGGGAAAGGAAACCGATGGCCCCTCCCACTGTCGGCCCCCAGCCTCCCTCCCGAGTGGCACCGTGGAGTATGGGCTGAGGCCATGGGGGAGCCTCAGAGAAACCAAAGACCAATGCGGCATAAACCCCTTCTGGCAACAAGCCCCCCTCGCTCTGTAAAGGGGTCTCACCGAGTCCGCATGGCCTCTGTAGCTGTTGCATGGGGTGGGGAACCTGCATTGGGCCAGGATGGGAGGAGAGCTCCGCTGTCCAGTATGGCAGCCACCAGCCCCAGTGGGGCTACAGAGCCTTGAAAAGTGGCGAGTCTGAGATGTGCTGCGAGAGTCAAGTGCATACCGGATTTTAATGACTTGGTAGAAAGAAAATGTAAACATCAATACTCTTCTACTGATTACATCTTGAAATGATAATATTATTGATATGAGTTACATATGAAATACGTAATTGTATATGTATTACATATTTATACTTAAGAGTTTATATATTTTTATACATGATTTCATATTATATAACATAGGATAAAGTAGATTATTAAAATTAATTTCACCCATTTCGTTTTTTTTTTTTTTTAATGTGACTCCTGGAAAATTAAAATCACAATTGTGGCTTGCCTTTGTGGTTCACATTATGTTGCTGTTGGACAGCGCTGGCCTAGAAGGTCACCAAGACCTGGTCATTCCTTTGACAGCAACATTTCCCAAAATATGTACCTGAGAACATGAGTCCCAGGGTGTATTCTCCACCAAAAGATTTCCTTGCCTTAGGCAAGTAAGTTTGAGAGGTGCCCTCTATGTCCTCCCTCCCTCGAAGATGCACATTCGCACAAAGGACCCGGCGTAGTCATGTAATGAGAAGACCTGTCTAACCCAGCATTCCCCAAATAACTGTACTTTTCCGTCCTGTCCTTGCCCACCCCACAGAACCAGTGTTCCATGGGAGCGACGCTGAGATTGCCTCTCCAGCCCACCGTGGGGAACACGAGCCCTTAGCAGCAGGAGAAGCTGGAGATGCGGTGTGAACGCCACATGCAGGATTTATGAGGCCCCATGGGAAAGCAGCAACAGAGGAGATTCCATGTCCCTGTTCCGGGTCAGTAGCACTCAAGATCAGACCTAATGGCTGCAGAAGGATTGATGGAGGGACGGATGCCCAATCTCATCAGTCACCGACTAAATCATCTTAATATCTTCATCACAGCCTGTTTTCCACGAGCCAGAAAATTACTTAGGGAGGGGGGTGAGAATAATAAGCACTAAATACTCTGTGCTCTCCACCTATGTGGTTAGCGGGCTTATAATTATGAATATTTCCACTAAGTTAGCAAATTCCCATTTGCCTTTGGAGGCCAAGGATATGCGATTTCAATGGTTTGTCTCTGTCCAATTGTCAACCGACAGTAGGAAGTTAGCAATATTCCTCTCTCCACCATCTTTTCAGTGGGGTCCTGGTCGGGGGAGGGGGCTTGAAACGACCAGCAAGAGGACTGCCATTAACACCAACAGATGCTTCTCTGGCCTGGGGACAGCTGCTACTTTGGGCACCTGGAGTGACTTCTGTGTCCTGGAAGAACCACTGGAGTGGCCTCTTTGGTGTCTTAAAAGGTCCCGAGACCTAGGCTTCCTCCTGACATAGCTGACACATTTGATCTGCCCGAGCAGGTCCTGCCACCTCTCGGGAGCCCCCGTCACATCAGTGGTGCTCATTGCAGTGAGACAGACCTTTCTTGACATCCCCGACAGAAACCAGTAAAAGGATTTTCTCTGCCTGCCATCCCCTATCAGGTGCAACTTCATGCTCTGTCCCCAAGCTGCCACACCACCCCAACGTCTGCCTGAAGAGAGGGACCTTCAGTGCTGGCAGAAGCCTGAGACCCAGAGTGTCTCAGAGAGTCACAGAGGGTGTCACTCTGTGGCTGGGAATGGGATGAGCCGGTGCCTCAACGGTGACCCACCCGTGAGCCCTGCACGGACCCCCAGGGTCCCTTCCAGTACATGGGTGGGTACTGGAAGCTTCTAAAGCTTTCTACCAGACCCTGGAACAAAAGCTACAAGGCCATGGTAAAAGTCTGCTTTTGACTTCCTTCTTCCCTCTTTGGGATGCAAAAGATAAGTTTCTTTATAACCTGTCCATGGAGATGGCCATATAAGAGGAAGGAAGGAAGAAAAGGAGGAAGACCAGGAAGGGGAAGGGAGGGAGGGAGGGAGGGCAAGGCAGAGGGAGGGAGGGAAGCAGGATTTCTTTTTTTTTTTTTTTTTTTTAAAAGATTTTATTTATTTATTTGAGAGAGAGAATGAGAGACAGCATGAGAGGGAGGAGGTCAGAGGGAGAAGCAGACTCCCTGCCGAGCAGGGAGCCCGATGCGGGACTCGATCCCGGGACTCCAGGATCATGACCTGAGCCGAAGGCAGTCGCTTAACCAACTGAGCCACCCAGGCGCCCGGGAAGCAGGATTTCTGATAAGCTTTCCTGCTTGAAGCACTTTTCTGGGATGACCTTGTTTGACCTTGGCTAGGATCTTTAGCATAAAGCCTGAAAGAGCCTAGCAAGCCTGACATTACTTACTTAAGAATGATGTTCTTGAAGCATTAGTCTCACCTGTCTGTTTAGAAGGTGAAATCATATGCTCCAGGGCTCCCCTAAGAATCTCCCTCCCCACCACCTGAGGCTCACCGGCAGGCAAGTTTCCCAGGATCCAAGGAGAGGAGTCACCGTGGGGCAGGGGGTCCAGGCCAGCAGGCCACCTTTCAAGGGAAGGGCTACCTGGCAGGGAAGAGGTGATGCTGGAAGATGCCCCCACCCCAGCCCCAAGAGCAGAGCATGGAAGTATACAATTCAGCAAGCTGGACCCACCAAGCAGGGTAGGGAATCTGGGGCAGCCTAGGGCATCCTTACAGCAGGGCCAGACACACCAGGGGAGGCAGGCCCCCTCCTCCAGCTGCACAGGGCGGCAGCAAGCACTGGCAGCCAAAGCCAGGGTCTGCTCCAAGAGCAGAGACTCTCAGCTTCCCTCTCAAGGAGCTCTAGAAGCAGGACTGGCCTCTCGGCAAAGGGAGCCCCAAGGCTCATGGACGACACGGGGAGCGGGAGAGGCCCCTTTTCACTTGCAGTAGAAGGGTTTCTCAGCTCTATCTTCAAGGCAATTAGGACTGTAATTATTTGCCATTAACAATGAACCTGGGAAGATAATAATAGTAGTAAAGTTCTCTTTTGTTCAAGGAAGAGTTCTCCCAGCAGGACGGGGATAGAATCCACGGTCTTCCACAAACGTCCCCTTCTCTTGCCGTCCAGCGGCCATTGACCTGTCCAGCAAGAGCGGGGATCTCTTGGCTTACGGGAAGCAGTGGCATATTCCTCTCGAACCACAGCCCTGTGGCCCGAGCTACGGAGAATGACAAAGTCCAGAGGGGCTTGGTGGTCAGGAGAACATGCACCTGGCAGGTGCACCTTGCCCTTCATAGCCCCAACACAGGGAAACCACCCTAAGACTTCCTTTAAAACACTTTGTTTTAAAACCAAATAATGAATACATGAATGTTTAAATCAGCACCCAAGGTCATCCTTTGGTCTTATTAGGAAGTGTTGGCTGGAGAGGAAGTGTGAAAGCATGGGGGGAGGGGGCGGGGGACAAGAATATACAAAGCATGTTCACACCCCAGACTTCCATTGCAACTCCGTCCCACCCCCCGCCACACACACACACACACACACACACACACACACACACTGAAGGAGTCTTCCGGATTCCTCACATGCTCCAACCACGCCCCAGGCTATAGTTCCCACAACTGTGTATACCCAGACTGTTGAAGCACCTTCCTGTCCCCGTCCCCCTCCCCCCAAGAAGGACAACTTCTCGACCACACAGCCAGAAGCAGAACAGCAAGAGGGGCCACTCTGTGGCCTGAGGGGCATCAGCAGTTGGGAATAGAAGGCCAGGACATGGCTTTGCAAACCTGGGCCTCCATACAGCCCCTCCATGTCACCAGATCTCGGTGTTTCCTCAGCTCGGTGCTTGCCTCATGAGGGAGATATGTAAGTCAACCATTAAGGGACACATTAAGGATGAGCTCATTAGCTGGCAAAGCGCTGGGTAAGGGTTCTACAGTGTTGTTATTTTTAGTCAAGGGGTTTTGAATCATGACGCAAGGCATCATTATGGTTGGCGGTGTCAGCTTTAACGAGGTACCTCATTAAGTCCAAGGATGCACGTTAACACCTGTCCTGGGTCAGGCTTCTGTGGGCACCAGCCATTCTGGGGCACTGGAGGGAACAAGCAGCAGGCAGGGCAGGGTCAGGAGCCAAAATGTTAGAAATCGTCCAAACACGCCCAAAGACCTCTCAACCCCACATCTCCCCCCACTCCATTTTCCTGCTTTTTGAAGCAAAGTTCTTGGAAAGAGTTGTCCATACATGTGCCTCCTGGTCCGCACCCTCCATGTTCTCAGCACCCCATTCCACCAACATCTTCTCCCCACCACTCCATCAAATCCAACCCGGTCAAGGTCACTGATGACCTCCCATTGCCAGTTCCAATGCCCAGTGGGCTCCTAAGCATGTTTGTCCTGCCCCAGTCTCATCCCTGGGCTTCCTTCTACATAGACCAAACAGCCTTCTCCTCATCTCTGCGTGGATGTCTCCTAAGCACCTCAAGCTTACATGTCCAGACAGAGCTCTTATTTTAGGACCTCACACCCGCTGCTCCCCCAGCTAGCCCACAGCCTTGAAGGCCAAACTGTCCACCAGTTGGATCAGGCCAAAACAACGGCCTCCCCCTTGATTGCTCTTTCCTCTCCCTCCTCTCATCCAATCCACCAGAAGATCGTGTCAACCCACCTTCAAATATACCCAGAGTGTGAGCAAATGTCACCCCACCACTAGTACACCAGTCGGAAACCCCCTCGCCTCCCCCAGACCTGCAACACCTCCATACCTATGTTCTGTCCATCCAAAAGGGTCAGGGGAGCAGGGGCAACAGAGGACATACAGAAGGACCAAGGGATGTCTAAGTCTCAGCTTGGCGTGCTGGTGTCAGCACCACTAAAAGGCATGGATATACGTGGGTGTTTGTCCTTAGGACAGCCACTGATGTGTCCCAGTAAAGACGTGGTAAGGGAGGAGACCAGCAGGCCCACCAGGGACCATGCTCCTCTTTGAGGTGGGCCAAGAGAGCTGACGTGTTCATGACGGAATTCTTATGTGTTTACCTTTTACGAAGTGATTTGGAATAAGGAAAGTGCCTAAGGAAAACGTGCTTTATCACATGGCAGAGAAAATCTAGAAACACCACAAGGAAAAGCATCTGTCAATATCCACGGCGGCGGGCAGCTAAACGCGCAGCTAAAGCAGAAGATACTCTTTCTATTTTTGGAGCTCCATAACAGAGGCATGTTTAAGGCTTCACCATCAGTTGTAGGCTTTCGTTCTTGCAAAGAAAAGGAGCAGCGAACTCAATCTGTAAGAATTTGCATTGAAGCAAGAGAAGATGAATTTCACTAATGCAGGTTCTTGCTCATTTCACGAGCAAGGAAGAGGGTGTTATCACGAAGAGTTCCAAAATCACAGTTTAAACACATCCTGAGCTCGAAATGTGGGCTCTAAGCAAAGCAAATTATCACATTTTCAAGAGTCATCACCAGTGGGAAGTAGAGGGAAGCTGATAAATGTGTGAATAGTTTAGAATGAACAATTTGTCTCTCTGCTCAGAAGTTTATAAATAAAAAAAGGGAAAAGAGATCTAGTTGTGTCCTTCCCCATGTAGGCAGTGCTCGGGAGACCAAGTCCACAAGGTCTCATAATTAGCCTGGTAAAAGTTAGGAAGCTTTTCCAAACCTTCCTTTCAAGAGCCCAGGCTTACCGAAGCGCACCCCTTCACCATCCTGCCCATCATCCTGTGCCACCGTCTTACAAATGGCGGTTCCTTTTCCCATCAGGCTTTGGGCAAGCATCTCCAGAGCCCCTGCCATCAGAGAGCACACCTCGGTCCCAGAGTAAAGGCAGGGCAGCCCCTGCCCCTCCTGGCAGAGCGGGGTGAGAAAGAGGAGCAGACAGAATTCAGTGGGGGTTTGGAGGAAGGGGAGGTTGTGTTCAGCTAGTGGGATACAGGCTGATGGCTTGGAGGAGCTGACATTGGATTGGGCCATGAAGGGCTGTGAATGCCAGAGAGGAGGAGAGGCTCCCAGGGGCTGGGCCAGCATGTGCAAAGGCCAACGGTAGAAAAGCACACTTAGGGAACGGTGGTTGTCTGGCCTGGCTGCTGGGTAGTGCAAGGCACAGAGAGGAGAGAGAGAGAGAAGGAAGAGGGGCTATAGAGCAAGGCCAGGCCAGGCTGAGGAGGCCTTGAATGGCATGCTATTAGAATTTGAACATGATTCAGAGTCTACGGGCTTCATCCTGTTGGCGACTGCCATCACAGACTGAGTGTCACAGAGCTGTTCTCCCCAGAGAGGGAGACCCAGAGACTCCAGAAAGCCCTGCCTTCTAGCAAGGCTCTCATTGCCACATTTCTGAGCTCACCCTGACCCCAGCTCAGGGGCATGCAGCAGTTTCTTGGGCAAGACTCAACCTGAGCAGAAATCGGCCTCTCTCCTCCAAAGTCATCCTATTTCAAGGCTTGACCAAATCATTTGACCTTTTTATGTCTAGGTGTTAGACTCAAGTGAAAGCCACAGTGGGCCCTCACACTCCCCAGGAATGGCACATCCACACAAAAGTGTGGGCCCAGCCATGGGCGCCCTATGCTCCTCCCAATATCTCAGGACACGAGGCTGTGGCCGGGCCCCTGAGGTGAGAAGAGCCACTTCCATAAGTGATTTACTTCTGCAGCAAAGTATTCGATTATTCCAGACTAACCTGTGATACCGGATCAAAATTTTCAAGTAAAGTAAAACTAATTATTCTGAGATTATGTTGCAATTGGAGGTAAGCATTGCAATTGCTATATTTAAAATTGTCACTTATGAGAAACCCACAGGCAAAATGTAGTTCTGAAGCATGCCACATTAGGCACGGGCCGTCACTGTGAGGTGGGACGTGTGCAGAGTACTGTAAGTGCCACCAGGCAGATCTTCTGTCTATTGCCCTAACTCTGGGTCCTGCAGCTTCCAAACAAACCAGTTTACTCTTGTCTCACTCATGCTTGTTCATGAGGGTGGATGGACAGACCCCCCAGTCAACGTCTCAGCTCTAGCAGAAATCCCATCTGGCTTCCACAGTCCTGCCTTCTTGGAAACCCTCCTCCCAGAGTCATAGGGCAGGATAAAGCAGCCCCAGGTCAGAATTACCAGAAGCTCATCTGTACCCTCCTGCAGCTCCAAACAGCCACCCCATGCACCTGCGAATGCTTGCTTTGACTTCTTCCACCTCCAGCCAGCTCAGCTCAGCACCTGCTCTGCCCAGGGCTTCCCCAAGGCAGCTCTTGACCCTGAACTGGTTTGGCAGCATCACCCATACCTGTGCCAGGAGTTTAAAATGCAGATTTCTGGGCCCCACGTCAGGCTCCGTTCTCAGAGGGGAGTCTGCTTGAGATTCTCTCTCTCTTCCTCTACCTCTGCCCCTCCCCCTGCTCACTCCCTCTCTCTCTCTCTCTCAAATGAATAAATAAATAAAATCTTTATAAAAATATATTTATTGACAATTTTTAATTCTTCCTTTGAGAATTTCACTTGTCTTTTGTCTATTGTAGTGTAGCGTTTGCCTTTTTCTTACTGATTGCAAAGAATTTTTTAATCTTGTAGAAATATCGATCCTTTAATATATATAGGAAATATATGTATTTGAAATTCTCTTAATTTGTTGATCACCTTTTATTTTTGAATATGATGTGTTTTGGGATACTAAAGTCTTCTGCATAGTAAAACCTACCAACATTTTGCTTTATGATTTCTGCTTTGGATGGTAGTATCTCATTGCTAAATTACATTTTTAAACTGCTATGTATTTAATAGCTTCTGTTACTTTGTCCCATATTTTATGTTCTATCTTTATACAGTGTAATTAAATCCTGATTGAATCTGCTCTTAAAGGGCCATTTCCAGGGCATTGATTTTTTTGTGACTATATAAGAAGCAGTTGGTGCTCAGAGGAACCTATCATCCTACAAAATAAGAAACTGGCTCCTACTTTGTGGGCAGGTTCAACTCAAACGTCCCTTCCAACAGCTACAACAATTGTCATTAAAGAACACACGCTTAAACCAGTCAGTCTAGTAGAATCTTTGTCCTTCTTTTTTGAAAGCCCTCTTCATCCACTTTCATTTTTTCTAAGGATCCCAAACGCGGCTTCCTTTGGTCTACCCAAGTTGTTCCCAAAGTGTGGCCCCTCGGAGCAACAGCACCAACTGGGAACCTGTTAGAAATGCGAATTCTCGGGCCCTACCCCAGACCTACCGAGTCAGAATTTCTGGGGTTGGGGTCCACACATGCTAAAGTTTGGGGACCATTGCTTTGCATCATCTCATAAAAATGTTCAAATCATTTTCTCCGGGCCAACCATTTGCTTGTGAGCGCTAGACCCACACACTAACCCCCCACAGGATATCCCCTTTTCTGACGTCGAACAGGGACCTTGACTCTATACATGGAAATAATGTCATCTTTGTGCCCCCTCAGCCCTCCCCTGTCCCCCCACCTCCATCATTACCTCTCTCCATGACTAGCACCCCTGCCTTGCACTTCCTTCCAGGCTCTGCTCACACCTCACCTTCCCGCGAGTCCTGCTCATTCCTGTTCCCAAAACTGCCACCTGTCACCCACCTAACCCCTCTCCCAACCCCCCTTCCCCTGCTGATCTTTTTTCCTATAGCACCAACCACCTTCTACCTATGCACCTATTCGCTATGTTTACTGTTTGTTGTCTGTCTAGAATGGAACATCCACAAAGGAGGGGGTCTTTGTTTGGTTCACTGCGCACCCCAAGCCTCCAGAATAACGCCTGGCCCATGGGAAGCATTTCTTAACTATTTAAATGAATGAATCCATCTAATTCAGTCCACTTCCCCCACATTTTTCTCGTGTTAAGTCAGACTTAGAAAGATGACTAAGGCATGACTTCACGAGTTGCACAATCTGTTGCTGAGTGGAAAAGTAGATGATAGAACGCTGTGCTCAGTAAGATCGCCTTTATTTGCAGTGTGTGTGCGTAGATGCTATGGGTACACAGCAACATCCAGGAGGAAAGTCACCAAAACATCTGAGTGAGTGCCCCCTGGTGATCTCATCCACACCTCCACCTCGCGCACGCAGGTTTCAAGCTCCAGTCCGTGCCACTGGTCACACCCACCTGCTAGACCCAGGTGAAATCCTACGTCCAGAATCTCAGCTGCTGCATCTTGTCACCTCCTTTTGGGAACTCTCTCTCCAAGCCCTTGTTTCCCTCTGGTTCTCTTCCTTCCCCCTGGCGTGTCCTCCTTGGCCTCCCCCAGCCTTCCCTCTCCAGCTCCTTGGCCTCATCACCCACCTCTCACCACCATGAGATCACGACCTGAGCTGAAACCAAGAGTAGGATGCTCAACCAACTGAACCACCCAGGTGTACCTATTTTCTCATAGTTTCTGGGGGTCAGAAATTGGGGAGCAGGTTGTCCATATTAACTAGACATTAATCATCAACAACTATTAACATCACACACACACCCAGGCACACGCACACACCTACAGTCAGGTATTATGCAACTCCCGATGGGAGCATATATCATCACCTGTTAAAGAATTGAACTCCAATTTGATTAAGCCTTGACCCAACTACCAATTAATTTATAGGAAATACAGAAGAGAGAAGAGCATCATAGGGACATCGTAAGGAAACAGTCAGCGAAACCCAGACCACGGGAGATGCTATGTGACAACTAATCTAGTTTTCCAAAAGTAAATTAAAGAAAAGAGAGACAGAGAGTGGGAGAGAGAGAGATGTAGGGAACAGCTATAGGTAAAAACATGTGAAAGACACAGTATTCAACCACAATGTACGGATCTTATGTGGATCCTGACTCAAAGAAAACATTAAAAAAATAATAGTAAGGAACCACACCTGGGTGGCACAATCAGTTTAATGTCTGACTCTTGGTTTTGGCTCAGGTCGTGATCTCGGGGTCTTGAGATTGAGCCCCACGTCAGGCTCCTTGGTCAGCATGGAGTCTGCTCGAGATTCTCTCTCCCTCTCCCTCTGCCCCTCCCACTCATGCTCTCTCTCTCTCTCAAATAAATAAATCTTTAAAAAATGAATAAATACATAAATCTTTAAAAATAAGGAAACAAATTTGATCAGTAGCTGATTGTGATCATATTAAGGAATCATTGTTAATTTTTTTGTTGTAATATTCGTATTTTGATTTTTTTTTTAATTTATCATCTTTTAGAGAGACTTCCTGAACTATTAATGGATGATGGGATACAATGTCTGGGATTTATTTCAAAATAATATGAAAGCGAGAGGTGGATGGAGGTACAGGAACAGTTATATTGGCCGTGACGGGTCATTGTTGAACTTGGGTGATGGGCACAGGGGTTTCATTACCCTCATCTGTGTGATTTTGTATGTATGTGACATTTTACCATCTCAAAGCTTTTTAAACATCTTGACACATCATTTTCTTCTATTCTGAGCTGCTCTTTTTCTTGAAAGTCTTATTTTAGTGATAGCATCCCCTCCCCCCATGTACCTAAACCAGAAAGCTGGGAGACAGCCAGTTCTCTCTCTTCTCCCTCGCTTTGCAGGGTCCATCAAATTCTGTGTCCTGATGTTTTATAGCTCCCACATTTTTTTATGGAGGTGAAATTCACATAACCATTTTGATGCGTACAATTCAGGGGCATTTAGTGCATTCACAGCCTTGTGCGACCACCACCTCCCTCTAGTTCTCAACTTTTCTTTTTTTTTTAAAGATTTTATTTATTTATTTGACAGAGAGAGTGAGAGAGCACAAGCAGGGAGAACAGTAGAGGGAGAGGGAGAAGCAGGCTCCCTGCCAAGCAGGGAGCCCGATGCGGGGCTCGATCCCAGGACCCTGAGATCATGACCTGAGCCGAAGGCAGACGCTTAACCATCTGAGCCACCCAGGCGCCCCTAGTTCTCGACTTTTCATCACACCAGAAAAACACTCTGGACCCATTAAGTAATCACTCCCCATTCCTCCCTCCTCCCAGCCCCTGGTAACCGCTAATCAGCTTCCTGTCTCCATGGATTTGCCTATTCTGGACCGACCATAGCAAAAGAATCACGCAACCATAGCGTTTTGTGCCTGGCTCCTTTCACTTAGCATCAGGTTTTCAAGATTCATCCTAGCCAGAGCATGCATCAGTCCTTCTCCTAAATTTTGATTAATCATTCCATTTCTTTCTATCCCCTACACCAGTGCTTGACTTCAGGGCTTCAATCTCTCTTCCCCGGGCTGTCTGAACAGCCTCCGAAGTGACCTCCCTGCCTCCCCAACCCATTTCCCCACTGCAGCCACGGTGATCGTATATTTCATCAACATATTCCACCCCTCCAGGCTTCACACCTCGGTCCCCTTCACTCAGACCCCTGCTGCCTGCATTGGTCTGTCTTCTCTCCCGTTCCTTGATCCCATTCATTCTGATCATTCTGACATTGGTCACGCTCCTGGTCACAGTCACCGTAGCATCGCTTTCTCTAGCCGGACACCGGGAACAACCTAAAAGCCCATCCACGGAGGGAGGGGTGGCGTCATGATGTGACATTCGCAGGGGCTAAAGAACCTGGTGCCAGGGGCTCCCTGATGTGAAGCGTCACTTAGACAGGGCTCCTGCCAGAACAAGCTGCCAGGCCCTCGTGGGGAGAAAGCAACCAGACAAACTCAGCTGGAGGGACCTTCTGCAGAACACCCAGCCTGCACGCCTTGCCACGTGGGAATGTCGTGAAACGCTGGGAAAGGGTGAGGGGCAGTTCCAGATTCAAGGCTTTAAAGAGGCAGGACGGCCAGGTGAGATGAGTGACCCTGGACCAGACCCTGAATCAGAAAAATAAATTGCACGGGAAGACTTACTGGGGCAACCAGTGGAATCTGAAGGTGGACCTTACATGAGACGGTGTTGTTACACGGATGTTAGGGACTGGTTTTGTGAATGATTGTTACACTGTATCCACTGGTGTTAAGGCCTAATTGTCTGACCACACCCCTCCGTGGAGCGCTTGGGAAGAGTTTGTTTATGCCTACCTTTGATTTTAGTGAGGGCTATTGTGCACTTGATGTGATCTAACCCTGTAGCCATCCCCTGCGGGGCACACTGTGGTCTCTCCTTACAGTGGGAGTCTCTGAGAGCTTCCGGAACGAGGTCACACAAACTCCAGGGCCGACAGAAGCCTGCCCCCACCCCTCCCTACCTTGCTGGGCCCAGCCTGTTGTTTTCTGTCTCAGCCTCTCCCCTGGGGAGGTGCGAAGAGAAACCAGCCCCCAGCCCAGCTGGTTCGGGCACACAGAGGGCATTTTTGTGCCCTGCCGAGGCCAGACGTGCCCAGCGTGGCAATCAGGGCCTCGACGTGCAACTCCCCCTCTCCCACCAAATTCTCTCGCCTGATCTGGTCCAGGGCCCGCTTGTGCTTCTTTTCTGATTTCCCAGCCATTGTCCCAGGCCTGGCGGAAGAGAGGCTTCCCCGAGGCTTCCTGCGGTCCTGGAATGTATAATGAAGTCACCAGCCCATGAAAGAAAAGGCCTCTGTTTCTCCGGGTGATGGGGTTCAATTCCGGGGTGTGCATTATGCAACTCCATCTTCACAGATAAAGTGGTGACTGTTAGGGGCATGTCATCTGGCCTGGCAGCTCTGAGAGGGGACATTTCATTTCTTGCTCTGTACGTTCCAGTCGGCTCCGTGGCTGCGTGACCAAAGGATGGCCCTTTGCTTTTCTGCCAAGATGGTGTGTGCCACCCGCAAGGAGGGGCTCCGATTTGCACTTTTCCCCAGGCCGTGCAAGCCACAGAGGACAGGGGATCTGCTGTGGGCAGAGGGACTCCTGGAGGCTGTCTGGGCCCATGGCGGCTCTTAATCCAAGCCCAGATGACAAGAGATGTCACCCTGTCTTGGCTCCTGCGGAGGAGGCCACTGGGGGCTGTGAGCACGAAGTTGGGATCGTGGCCATAATGAGACCAGTGGTGGGCGGGGCTGATGCCACAGCTGCTGGACAAAGCCAGAGTCAGGGCCACGCCAGCCCTCCGTGGCACAAAGCACTAGGCCGATCCCGGCGGAGCCAGAGCGGCTGAGAATCCACGGGCCAAGCCGAAGCCAAACCCCACAGCAGCTCAAGGAAAGGAAGTGTCCGAACCTGGGAGTCTGAGGTCTGTCTCGTTCAGTTTCTCAAATTGAGCTGGGGCCATCACAAAGTGAGTCTGTGGATTCTGAATCCTGGTTCCCAAACCAAAAAAAAGAAGCTCCAAAGATTTGGAAGCTACATTGTGGAAAAGAGCGCTGGAGAGGCCGCTTGAGGGCCTGAAATTAGAGCCTGCACATCGCTGTTAGAACAGCTTCGCCGGCTTTCTCTGGGGAGTAGGGACAGCAGAACCTTATTATTTTTAAAATTATGTCCTTCTCTCATTTTACTTAATTTGTTCCCTTCACATTCCTGTTTCAACCACCCCATCGAGGCAACCATGCCAATGGGTTACTATGCATCTTTTAATTTAAATGTATCCTTAAAAAGGGCATATTTTAGGGCGCCTGGGTGGCTCAGTCGTTAAGCGTCTGCCTTCGGCTCAGGTCATGATCCCAGGGTCCTGGGATTGAGCCCCGCATCCGGCTCCCTGCTCAGCAGGGAGTCTGCTACTCCCTCTCCCACTCCCCCTGCTTGTGTTCCTTCTCTCGCTGTGTCTCTCTCTGTCAAATAAATAAATAAAATCTTTAAAAAAAAAAGGGGGCATATTTCTTGGGTGTACCTGTCTTTGGACTTCTATAAACAAGGTTGCCGTGAATAGCTGCCTCTTCTGTTGTTCATGCTGCACCGTGTTTGAGATCATCCGTGTTGCTTAGTGAGCATCTCTGTTGTTTTTAAGTACTGCTCAGAGCTCTGTGATATGCGTGTGTCCCTCACGTTCTACCTCTACCCCCGAAGGGATGGGTGCTCCAGATGCTTTCATTCCTCCCCCCACACCCAGAACACACAGACACACACACACACACATACACATACACACACATATACAAACATACACACACTTTCTTCCCAAGGGTGCGAGTGAGTATGTGTGTGTGTGCGTACCCAGAAGCAGCATTCCTTGGTCATACTGGGAATGACCCAGGTTCCTCAACTGATGAACCCAGAACTGATGATGAACCTAGAGTCCATCAGTTGAACTCTGCCAGATTGCCCCCCACCGAGGATATGTCCATCTACACTCCCACCACCGGTGCGCAAGGGCCCCCATACCCCATGTTCCAGGATTAGCGTCATCCTGCTTCTATTTTTCCAATTTTTGCCAGTCTAATAGTTTTAAAGTGAGGTCTCACTGTGGTTTTAACTTGCATTTTTCTTTTTACAAAGGAGGCAGAGTATCTCTTCATATGATCACTATTCTTTGAGTTTTCTCTTCTATAAATTGCCAGTTCATATCCTTTACTTGTTGATTTGCAGTATTTCCTTATGTATTCTAAATATTACTTCCTCTTCAATTGTAGACATTACAAACTTCTTATCTCACTTTATCTCACCTTTATATATTTTTTCCCGCTTTATGGTCACTTTTTTAATTACACATTTTTAAATGTTTTTATTGAGGTATAACTGACATATAACATTAATTTCAGGTGTATAACATAGTGACTCAATATTTGCATATATATTGCAAAATGATCACCACAATAAGTCTGGCTAACATCCATCACTATACATAGTTATAAAAAACTCTTTTCCTTGTGATAAGGACTTTTAAGATCTACTCTGAGCAACTTTCAAAAATACAGTATGGTATCATTAACTATAGTCACCATGCTATATATTACATCTCATGACATATTTATTTTACAACTGGAAGTTTGTACTTTTTGACCTCCTTCACCCCTTCTGCCCACCCCCACCCCTGCCTCTGGCAACTGCCAATCTGTTCTCAATGGTGCACTTCTTTTTAACAATTTAATTGAGATACAAATCACATACTGTACAATTAAAGTGTGTAATTCAATGGTTTTCAGTGTATTCATAGATTTGTGCAACCATTACCACAGTCGATTTTGATAACATGTCCATCATCCCCAAAAGAAGCCATGTATCTATTAGCAGTTCTCCCCACTACCCGCCCCCGCCAAGCACCCAGCCGTTAAGCAACCGTTGATGTCCTTTCTGTCTCCATAGATTTGCCCATTCTAGATATTTCATATAAATGTAATCATACAACATGTGGTCTTTTTTGTCTGGCTTCTTTCACTCAGCATCATGTTTTCAAGGTTCATTTGTCTTGTAATGTGTGTCAGTATTTTGTTCCTTATTACCAAACAATATGTATGGCTAGACCACATTCTGTTTATCCATTCATCAGTTGATGGACATTTGGGGTTGTTTCCACTTAGTGGCTATTATGAATGATGCTGCTGTGAACATTCGTGTTTACAGAATTTTGTGTGGACATATGTGTTTCCTTCTCTTGGGTGTATCCGTTAAGAGAGGAATCATATGTTGACTCTACGTTTAACATTTTCAGGAACTGCAAAACTGTGTTCCACAGTGGCTGCACCATTTTACATTCCCACCAGCCATATATGAACGTCCCCATTTCTTCACATTCCCACCCACACTTGTTGTATCTGTCTCTTCTATGACAGCCATCCTAGTGGGGGTGGAGGGTCATCTCCACTGATGTCGCTGAGCATCTTTTCTTGTGCTACTGGCCATGTGTATATCTTCATTAGAGAAATGTCTATTCAGACCCACTGTCCGCTTTTAAGTTGGGTTATTTATCTTTTTATTATTGAGTTGTACAAGTTCAGTGTACTTTTTGGACCAAAAAGATAAACTATTAATTTGGTGTAATCACAACAGGCTTATTTTGTTTGGGTTTTGTCTTACATATAGTCTGCGGTCTGTTTGTAATCTGATCCCTGGAAAGTTTCTTCTCTTCTCCATCTGTGCCTCTGTTAATGATTTGCTTTGGAGTTCCTGTAGGACTTGGATCATTTTGGTGCTCTCCAGTTTTCTAGGTATCCCATAATATAGCCAAGGAGAAACTGCTGTGATTTTGTGGCTAATGCTCTCCTAACAAGAGCCCTTTTGACTGGGCCAGTTGTTTTAGTTGGCCAAATCTGTCTTCAAATAGCTGGGTTCCTAAGTCATTGTTTAGGGACTTCAGTAAAGCATGACTTCAGTGAACTAGCACTCTGGTTTCATTGTCACAAGGGTTCATGCCCTCCTCAACGAGCCTGACACCATGCTCTTCCTGGGGGTCCTGAGTGTCACTGCTTGGTGTGGATAAACAGTCTGGATAGTGATGGGTCCCTTTGTGGTCTAGCATCATCTGTCTTTTTATGGATGCGGTATCCAGGTGCTAAGACGTACCTGGATGGGCAGTTGAGGATAACACACCACCCAGGCCTCCAGACTATGAAAATATTACACTTTACAACTGTGTCACTCTGCACAATTTTAAAAGAACATCTACTTATTGCACGAGACCCTTAGTACCTTGTGATGAAGTATTCAAAGCCCCGTATTGTTTTTCTCCCCATTTTAAAGGTGGAAAAACTGAGGTGCAGAGGTGGTATGTGATTGCCCATGATCCCACAGCTCATGAGTGACGGGTAGAGCTTAGGAAAGACCCCAGCTTTTCTTACCTACACTACATAACTGTATTGGTCTACTAGGACCACCATGACAAGACACCCCAGGGGCTTAAACAACAGACATTGATTTCTCAGTGTTCCAGAGGCTAGAAGTCCAAGAGTAAGGTCCAGCAGAGTTTGGTTTCTGGCGAGAGCCCTCTTCCTGACTTGCAGTTGGCCACTTTGTCCTCACATAGCCTTTTCTCCGAAAGTGCATGGAGCAGGGAGGAGGGAGAGAGGGAAAGAGTCCTCTGGTGTCTCTTGTTATAAGGACACATCCTATCAGACCAGGACCCCTCCTTTATGACCTCATTTAACCTAAATTACTTCCTAAAAATTCCATCTCCATATACAGTCACACTGGAAGTCTTACTCGTTGACATACGAATCTGGGGGAGTCACGAGTCTGTCCATGGCAATACTGTAACAAATTGCCACAAACTTGGTGGCTGAAAACAATACAATTATACTATGTCACAGTTCTGGAGGGCCGAAGTCAAGGCTTCACCAGGTTTCAGCAGAACTGCATTCCTTCTGGAAGCTTCTGGGTAGAAGCCATCTCCTTGTCTCTTGCAGCTCCTAGGGGCACCTGTGCTTCCTGGCTCACAGCCCTTCCTCAGGTCACCCCAGCTTCATGCTCTGTCCTCATGTCTCCTCCTCCTGACTCTGATCTCCTGCTCCCCTTGTATAAGGACCTCATGATGACCCTGAGCCCACTCAGATAGTCCAGGATAATATTACCATCCCTAGATCCTTAACTCTATCCTATCTGCAAAATGCCTTTTGCCAGGTAAGATGACATTCACAGGGTCCAGGGATTAAGATGTGACCTCTTTGGGGGCATACTCAGCCCCCAATGTTCACTTAACTCCTCTAGACTGCATATTTCTTTCTGTAAAATGAGGAAGTAGAACAAAAAGATTCCTAAGACCCTCACAGACTCTCTCCTGCTGTGGCTCGCGGTTAACCTGCTCAGAAGACCAATTTCTGATTTGCTTCATGAATACCTGTCATCTGCTGGCCATGCTTCTCTAGCTTGGAGCACAGATGAGGTTATATATCTGTTAGATTGTAGTGTTTCTCCTCTTTCTTAGAACACCTTGTTGTCAACAGTTTTGCTCATCAACATTATCTTCCAATTTTAGGAAAACCAAAATGAATACATTTGGCTCAAAAATAAGACCACATTGCATTTTTCAGAATTTCTCACTTTTTCTGCAGACATTAATTAGATTGGGTACGCATCCATTAATTCATTCCACAAATGTTTACTGACATCTGTGTACCAAGCACTGTGCTACTTTGCATGGATGCTTGTAAGTCAACATGCAGAAGTAAGAAAAAAAGCGACGGGGATTCAGAACACCCGTTTCCTGTTACCTGGATACCTCATCTATAAAAAGACAGATGATGATGATGACACTAGGTCACTTAAGGATTCATCACTATTCAGGACACCTTCGATCCTGAAGATGGCAGGAAACACAGTTCAAATGAAGAGACTCCAGTGAAAAGCTCCCTGCCTTGCCCAGAAGAGTGGGCAGGGCTAGGGGACCACACAAGGGATGGTGGGGAACCCAGAGCCTTGCCACAATGGGCAGTGTTAGCATCCCCAGGGACAAGGGGACAAGGGAGCCAGGTGAAACTTGGAACCTCGGGAGCGGGAGCTCTCATCAGAAAAGGTCAGAGCTACTGTCAGAGACAAGATGTCAAAACAGACACTGGGTGGGTGGCAAGAAGTACCCCAGCCCCTCTCTCTTCCTGCCCGTTCACCTTATGCCAGTGATCAAAGCCAACCAGAAGGGACCCCAGGAGATGCAGCTATGGGGGTTACTTTTCCGGGGGCACAGAGAGGGCAGAGAAAAGCAGAGAATGGATCTTGCTAGGGTGGCTGGAGGGAGAGAACCAAGGAGAACCCGCTCTCCAGCAAGTTTCTCACTGGCTCTAGGTTTTTGTTTCCCTCGCCTAAAAATGAACCAGAGAACTGGAGTCTACTGATTGAAGGATGATCTCTGCGTTTATTTCAATTTTAATAATCTATGGTTCGAGATACAGACATAAAGTAGAAATATAGGGATTTGGTCTATATTCAACACGCTGCCAAGCCATGTGTTTGTTTTCTGTAAATATATAAAATACTGTGAAGATGTGGCTTTCTAGGCATCACTATGTATAAATATATCAACTGGGTTTCCCTCGGTACACATAATTCATAGCTGACTTGCACAGAATTAAGAGGAAAATCAACAAATAAGAGCATATTCTAGCATTCAGTCTGGCCTGATTGGGGGGGGGGGCGGTGTTCAAACTTCCTTGGGATTTTAATCTTTACATGAAGAGCTGTCATAAAAATAAGGAAGCCTGGGGAACACAATGCATTCTCGCAGAAGCCTTCTCTCCTTCCGAGCCATAAATTCATTGAGGAGACAGCACCGTGCACGGGTGCAGGCGAGGAGGACTCCGCCAAGAGCCCCGGCCTCCCCCGCAGCACGTGCCTCCCTGGGGACAGGGAGTGAGATGAAGCCTCTCTGCTCGCGCCCCAGATAGAGCGGTGGCAGCTGACAGTCACAAGCGCAGTCCTCTTTCAATCTGGCTGATAGTCTAATAATACCTTTGAACAGAAAGAGACAGCCACTGGCAACAAATGAAAATACTGTGATGCATTCAGAGAGCAGAATGGAAGCCAGCCTTCCGCTGTGTGCGGACACTCAGCTGTGAACCCTCCAGGCCTTAGCTCGGGGCTGCTGAAGTCACCCCCTCGACTCGCTCCGCTGGGACGTCTCCTTCCTCGTCCTTCCTTGCAGTGGCCAGGTTTCAAGAGGAGAATAACAACAATTGTCTGGAAAGGGCTGGTTGTTAGTTCAAAACTGAATACATGCAAATTTCTGGAAGAACACACAGGCAACAGCGTATTCCCTGGGAAATAACAGGAGTTCCCCTGGGAAGGAGAATTGAGGTCCTGCAGTAGCAGGAAGAATTCTATCTTCATTACGTATCCTTCGGTTCTGTCTAAACCTTTGACTTATGCATGCACGTATATCTTTTTAAATTAAAAACCACTCTCTTAAGACCTCCAACCATTCCACAAGCTCTGGGTGATGAGAAGTTCTTTGCCACAGAATGGTTTGCGGAGAATCCGTGATGGGTTTGCATGTATCACACAACCCTGGGGAAGGCATGAGGAATGGGTTTGCTTAGAATTGATAGAATCAAAGTAAATAAAACCAAAAGGCTCTAAAACATCAGAAGAAGGGCCACCTCTGTGTGCACTGGCAGGTACTTGGCACACTTACCTCACAGCAGTGACCAATGCCATCCAAACGAGGTGGAGGGTCCTGCGATCAGCTGATGGGGAGAATGGAGGTTTCTCTTTGCAAGAGGACGTTGCTGTGGACAGCATGACCACTGCCAGCTCGGGAAACCTCCACTGGTGGATTCCTTTTGGTTTCCATCAGCCCCTGTCTGCCTTTTTCCCAGAAAGCAGAAAGAGAGCAGAGAAAACCTCTGGGAGCCTGCCCTAGCCTAGGATTTGGAAGTGGTCAGGCGCTCTCTCCACCACCTTATGACTCAGGGATGCTCCCATGGGGCAGAACTTAACGTTTCCAAAAGCCATGATTTTGGAAAGACTCCACCTTGACCATTTAACCTTTGGACCCCAGCCTGTGATGACCTGTGCTCTGGGGTTCGGTTCTCGATCTCTACTGTCAACTCTCAGAGGCCCTCTTGGCACTTCGTTCTCAACCCAGCATGTCAACCCCATCCTCTTTTCCAAGCTCCAGAATTTGTCTTCTCGCCAGTTTCAGATGCTACCACCCCTTGGAGCAAAATGTCGAGATCACTTGTGTTCCCCAGCTCCAGCTAATCTGGCCAGGAAGAATTCACTGGAAGTGAATTTGAAATGTTAAGTAAATTGAATGAGGAACGAAATCTGGAAAAAATTAACCAAAAAACTGTTGCAAAATCATCTTTGTGGTACACAAAATTACCAACACTCAAAATATTGTGGGCTTTCATTATCAACAAAACTGCTGTCTTGACCAAATGGCCGTGTTGACCCCCCATTTGCTTTCTACCCCAAACTGCTTTCATGCAAATAATTTTCAGCTTTATCACTTGCTGCTCTGTCCCTCAGCTAGCTCTTCACCCGACCTGGTCACTCCACACTTTTACCCACAACACTGCCTCACCACCCGCACACCTTCCCCACCATGAAACGTTGTTGTGAGGTCAGACATGAACCAGAGATTGAGGAGACTCCATTGTTTTTAGGAGCACCTGAAGACCAACTTGGCAAGGGGTCAAAGGCATTCATAAACTTTTGGCCAATGAACACCACCAGCTAGAGAACCATGTGAGCACAATATCTGCAATTGCTCCCCTTTTGCCCCATCTACACTCACCCTGCCTCAAGCTGGGGTAAGAAGATATCTGAGGCCCCATGATCTCCTGGCCCTGCACCCTTCTTCCAGCCCCTTAATAAAAGCTCTGTTTTCACTCCACCAAGCTCCCCTATAACCAGCACCCATCCTAACCCTCGGTCCCATGACTTGCTTGATTTCCCTCATTTTGAAATTTTCCAGTTCTACAATTCTGAAGATGGACATCAGGGTACCGCCACATCTGGGCTAGGTCTTCACGTACAGTGTCCCACGTGGGACATCTTCATCCTACAGAACCTTGCTCAAGTTGGGGGACGAGCCCCAGAATGAAGATTTTCTGAAGTCACATTTGGGGCAGCCCAGTAGGTCACCACCGTCTGATCCAGCTCTCTTCCCCTCTGACTCGTGACTGTTATCTAGGTTTGGAATCGTTCTTTATGAATTGAAAGCCAGGGAGTGGAATTTGGAGAGAAAGGGAGATAGAAAACAACATTACTGGAATATCTTGGTCAGAGAAAATTTTGGACACACAGACAACCTGAGACATCACCGTCCGGCTGGTGTGGTTCTCTCGTCTGCAGCCCCAGCCTGCACCCCTTTTACACCCCTAGTCTTTATTTCTACATATAAGTGCTATTACTGAAGATTAGTGCGCTTGTTAGCTATGCATACCTACTAGCTTCGGCGAAAGGGAGAATTTGGGGAAGAATGATGGTTCGAGGGACCTTTCAGCACGAGTGGGGGAAAGGCAGGACACAGCTGAAGCCACCGGAACCAAGACTCCCAAGTTGCATGTCTCTCATCTCAGCCTATCTGCTGCCCAGACTCATGCCCTCTTACCCTGGGCTGCTTTCTCCACGCGGCTGGAGACCCGGTGGCCAGCACCTAGCACACTGGATATCTTACGTCCCCCACCAGCAGAGACAGACACCCTCAGGGGCAGTGTGGAAGGTCCCAGGCAGGGATGCTGGATGGCCTGGCTTGGGTCAGGTTCTCACAGCAGACTGCATCTGTGAGTCAATGTGTGTTAGCTCTTGACCTCGACTTTTCTAACTGAGGACTCAAGTCCACCACACACTGGAAGGGAAATGCTATCACAGGAAAGAACTAGACAGACAGAAGAGTAGGTATCCCACACAAAAGTGCACATTTTATGTAATAATAATAAGCATAGTTATGAGCAGAACAAGGAATATTGGGCCAGATTCCTAGGGTAGATGGTAGAGCTTTTCACGTGAATTGGCATCTGGAATTATGCCTGGAGACTTTTATATACTGTGGTGGGCAGAAAAACCATCCCCAAAGATGTCCCCATATCTTATCCCTAGCACCTGGGATTGCTATATTACACAGCAAAGGGGAATTCAGATTGCTCATCAGCTGACCTTAAAATGGGAAGATTATCCTGGATTATCTGAGTACGTCCAATATAATCACCAGGATCCTTAAATGTGAAAGAGGGAGGCAGGAGAGTCTGGGCCAGAGTGATGCCATGTGAGCAACATGTGATGGGACATTGCTGGCTTTGGAGACAGACAAGGACCATGCACAAGGCCAGGGGGCCAGGCCTCCGGGAGCTGGAAAAGGGCAAGAAGACAGATTTCCCCTGGAGCTTTCAGAAGAAACACAGCCCTGCCAATACCTCAGTTTTAGCCAGTGAGACCCATTTTGGATTTCTGACCTCTAGAACTGTCAGATAAAGAATGTGTGTTGTTTTACCCCACTGAGTTTGTGATCATTAGTCACACCAGCACCAGGAAACTAACACACGCAGTAGAGGTTGTAGGGAAGATTTTGGCTTGGGGAGAAGCAGATAAGAGAGCAGGAAGAGTAATAGGGTCTGTGCTCCTTTCTGCAGCCCATGCCCCTTGAAGAGGCTTGAGCCCCTCTGTTTGGAGGATTTGGACTGGGAGCTGATGAAGTTGCTTTCAGGAAAGAGCCCCATGAGCCTCTGGGCATTGAGGGGCCACCTGACAAAGCTGGAGATGAACTGTGGGGAAAGGCCCTTCTCCTCACCTTCATTTTCATCCCCCTTCTACTCTTGGCACACGAAGAACCATCCTCTTTGGCCACATCCAAGGTAGAAGCCTGGGCACTGGTGTGCTTCTTACCATAATGGAAACCATCAGCTAAGGGAGCTAGGAGATCTCCCTTGAGAAACAGCCAACAGGTGGGGGCCACAGCAGAACAGGAAAGAAGAAGGCGCATGTGCACAAAATCTTGTGAACAAATTTAAGACATTCCCATAGAGCCCTTCCATGTAGCCAGTGCCCAAGCCCCAGTTAAGAACTACTAGAATTATACCTTCCTTGTATCTTCACATTGAATCTGCTCAGCTCGTATAGGACATAGACACCAGCCCAAAACAGGAAAACTGGGAGCATCCTAACATGATCCTGACACTCACTCTGACTTACTTTCTTGCTTATTATGACCCTGATCTCATGCTGAACCCTTCTACTCTCCATCTCACAATCCCAAGTTCAATACTGCCTCTCAACTTTTATGCATGAAGTTTAAGTCTTTGGCCACCCCATCATCTGATTCTTGGTTTTCTCCAGTGTTGCCTCGAGTGAGAATCTCTCTGCTTCCCCAACACCATTCCCTGTCCTCATGGCTTCACTGGTGTCCCAGTCAAGCAAGCCTGGTCCTCCCGCAAAATGAAGTAACAGATGGGTTTTAATGCAGATATTGGCCATGACCTCAGTTCCTGAAACCCTCAGAAAAACTGAAAAAAATTTCCCCGAATTCAAAATAGTCTATTTTTTCCTCCTTCTCCAACAATGATTGAAATTATAAAAATGTCTCATTTTAATTTGGTACGTTTATCAGTATTCCTAAACTGTCACGAACCAATTCCAATCCTATTATGAGACATAAAATGTATCTCTGTAAAATGTATCTCTGTAATTCTCTATTTCCTGAATCTGATGCTCCAAGGCTAACCCTGGCTTTGTGACATCAGAACTGATAAATGACAAAAAGTTTATGCTGGTTGAGTATGAATATTTCAGTTCATTTCTGCAGCCCCACCACTCCCATCTTTATCTGAAGCCATCCCCCAAAGATTTTCCATTTTGGGGGTGAGCTGGGAGATACGTGAGTGGTCTGTCTTGCGCCAAGCTCTGCCACATGTGCCACATCTGCCATATGAGTTCTGGTTTATTTCCTACTCACTGGCACTAACTCCTCTCACTGGCCTTCCAAAAGGCAAAGTAGACATTCTCTTCTGGTACAGTAACTGTGAACTTTACCCGGGTCATTTCCAATCAGAAGGAAAGAATGTTCTCCTACCCATGAAAGGAGTATGGCATTTTCTTCCACCCATGGATCACTGCTCAGTAGATTTCTATTAGAAACTTGACATTCCTTAGCAACTCCCTAGCAACAAAAGCTCACCTGAAATTTCATAAACCTTTCCAGAAATTGTTTTCTAAAAGGACTCATTCCCTTCCAACATTTTTACCCTGAAGGAAATAATTTCTCTTTATTGCTTTTCCTGATCACAAAAGTAATACAGGCTTGCTTTAGAAAATGCAAGCAATATACGGATATGAAAGTAAGAATTCTGGCTGGTACCACTCCCGTCCCTGCCCCCCACCCCCCACCAAGAACATCTCCCAACAAATGTCATTAAACAAGGCTGGTTGGTTATTGTTTTTAAACAGAGTTCAAGTTACTTTCCTGGGCAATAAGTAATAAAAATAAAATAAGTTTAGGTGTCAAAAATAGAAAGTGACTTTCCTTTCTTTTTAAGAAAGTTACCACCAGTTCTGCATTGTTTCCCTTTCTTTCCTAAACAATAAAAGTTCGCTTTATCCTGAATTTCAGCTTTCTAGCCACTGTATTGAATGAGGATAGACCAGGATGAGACTGATGAAAGCATAGACTCTGTCGAAAGACGCTAAGTTCACCCAATCCGATAAACCGGGTTGTAGCGTGAGATATAGACACTGAAATAATTAATGTGAAGGACAAAGATAGGGTGGTTATTGAGCAGCGATCACGCCAATAAGATGAGCCGGAAACTTCTGAG
Organism: Phoca vitulina; assembly: GCF_004348235.1. Classification (NCBI taxonomy): domain Eukaryota; kingdom Metazoa; phylum Chordata; class Mammalia; order Carnivora; family Phocidae; genus Phoca; species Phoca vitulina. The sequence goes on along the minus strand of NW_022589704.1, from coordinate 5,562,142 downwards.
CCTAAAAATAACTTTTAGGCGCTTTTTAAAGGAAAATAAGTGATCTCAACCTCATGTACATCCTAAAACAGTCCAGAGTTGTTCTTTTTTCTAATCGTGGGAAGTCTGAGCCAGCAGGATTTTATATTAACTGGCACTGCAGAAATGTGTGTAATATATTGGGGTCTGGCCTCTGTCTTTAGAAAAGTTTAGCATCCTAATTCCAATTTTCTGCATCCAAAGTAAGTCAGTATCCTAAAACAAGGTCACTTATCCTCCGTGGCATAGACAAGATTAAAATAATGCTTCCATGATCATATAGATTGCTCAAGAGAAAGAAAAAAACCTGCATTCTGACTGTCGTTGATTTATGCAAGAAATATTATTAAGTGTAAATTTTTGTGTCAAGCCCGCCACCCAGATGTGTGAGAATAATATGTGCATGGATCTTGCAAAACAAAAGAAAGAATGAATTCTGGACCGAACCCGTTGCTAGGCTTTGAGGATGCCACGATTAATAAGAAGAGACAAGGAAGCAACTATTAATACCACAAAATGCATGCCGCGGTCACGGAGAGCATCTGGGCGGGTGAGGAGTATACCCTAAAGGGAAGCATACACTAAGAGAATGTGAAAACCTCAAATATGTCAAGGAACATTTTCTCATTAGGAACAGCTACGAGTCCCTCTTCAAATTACCCACCTAGCGATTTTTCACTTAAAAAAAAAAAAAAAAAAAAGACGATCTGTGTTAGTTTCCCCGAGCTGCTGTAACAAATGACCACACATTGCTGACTTAAAGCAAGAGGAATGTATGCTCTCACAGCTCAGGAGGGGAGAAAGCCAAAGTCAAGGTGTCAGCAGGGTCACGCTCTTTCCAAAGGCTCTAGAGGAGCGTCCTTCCTCAATTCTTCCGGTTTCCAGTGATGCTGGTGGTCCTATGGTCCCTGGCTTGTCCACTTCAGACTGCGTCTGTCTCCGCATGGCCTTCTGTGTCCGAGCGTCCCTGCTCTTGTAAGGACAACACTCCTGTTGGATTTAGGGCCCACACTCACTCATCCAGTAGAACCTCATCTTAGCTCAATGATGTCTGCAAAGACTATTTCCAAAGAAGGTCACACTCATAGGTTCCAGTGGACATTAATTCAGGGGAACGCTGTTCTACCGAGTACCATTTTGTAACCATCAGAAGGGAGGGTTTGTTTCAAATCGCCGTCTGAACTTCATAGACAAGCAAACTTGCGACCTATTTTTGGTCGGTTCTTTGTTTAACCTGAAAGATTTTCACACACAGAAATACTTCCAGAGTGAAGAGCCACCATGATCCATTTAAAGGCATTTAAAGTCTGCTAATTCTCCGAAGGAACTCGGGGCCTGAAAAATAGGGTCTCAGGAGTGAGGAGGCCTCTGGGCCTTCTGTCACAGGCTGACCAACCAGCCCCATTTGCCCAGATCTTTCTAGCTTCCATACTGAAAGTCCGACGTTCCAGGAACCCCACAGCACCAGGCAAACTGGAATAGCTCATTGCCTCGCCAAGCCTACGGAAAGGCAAACCAGCTTTGAGAATGTCAGGACATTACCAGAATGTGAGCTGCGTGTGGATAAGCCATCCTATAGATCTGCTCTGAAAGTGTGCTTCTATTCAATCAACCGATTAAAAGGTGGACTGGAACCTTGGTATGAGTATCCACACGTGGTCGGCCCTGAATAAATATGTCCTAATGGGCTTAGAGACTTACAACAGTGGTATGGCTGACCCTCTGGGTAACCAAAAGTCTGAACCCAGTCCCTGCAGGTAACACCCACCTGTCTCGGGCCTGGAATGTTACCAACGCTGGGATTCTTTCCTTTGGATCTTAAACACAAAGTTCAAAACTCTCCTGGGTGCAAATGCCCTCAGGAGGAGGAAGCCCTCCCGTTGTAAACTGTAGCGGTAGAAGGATTGCCGAGGCTTCGATACCCTGAGGGAACAGAGCAGAGGCGAGTGGGAGACGGGTAGTCTGAGACGCAAAATATTTAGACCAAGTCTCCCGGTACAGATGCTAATGTACAAAGCATATCCAAACAGCCCTGCTTTTGTGGAAGCAGGAAGATGAGTCTGAAAAGCCCCGGTATAGAAGAGAACAGATAGGATTTTTATCTCGAATCCTGGCTCTGGCACTCCTTTTATGTTTGGTGACGGCAAGTCACTTAATCTGAACTGTAAAATGAGAAAGATAATCTGCACCTCCCAAAGTCGCAGGGTTGGTATGAGGTGTGTGAAGTACTCTTAGTCTTGAAAGCGCAATTTAAATATTACATATGATTACGAGAGCGGTGGACAGGAAGCTTTGCTGGCCCCACAGCCCGCCGACGGCCCGACCAGGATGGGGTATCAGAACAGAACAGAAATCTTGTTGGCCTAGCTCACAACTTTGAAGTTAGGCTGAGGGCGCCGGCCAATAATTGTAAGGAAAAGGGTTGTTTGCTCCGGTAATATTTCCGGCTATAGAAGCTGAAGGATGTGAGGGCCCCTCTGGGGACCCATGAGCCTGGAGGACTGAACAGGGAGGCAGCAGGAACAGAGGGAAGAAAATGGGGAAAGGGAAGGTGGAGAGGCACAGCACAGACGGGGGGGAGGGGCGGCTGGGGGGCTGAGGCTGTCACTGCCTGGGGGCCTGGGGGTCGGGGGGTTGGCGGGCCCTGAGCCTGGCAGAGGCCCAGCCCCCACTCTCAACCCCTCCACGAGTGCCCGGGGTCAGCTTGCAGTCAGGTTTCTTTCTCGTAATGTACTAAGACTCCATGCCTCTCCAGATTTAGATCACAACCGGAGGGTCCCAGGTGAAAACTGAGAAGCCCAGCTGCTCTGGTTGCCGCCGAGGGAACACAGGGGTCAAACCACTAACTAGGGCCTCCAGATCCCAAGTCCCTAGCAGCTCCCTGACACAAAAGACGGGGAACAGTGAGGATCAGGGACACCACTGGGTGGAGCCTTGAAGTCCTTGCAGAAACTGCTCTCAAGGACTCTTGAGAAGGACAGAAGGGAGAATATGAGGCCAGGGAACACTGGGGAGCAGGGTTGTGAGGGAGGGTCTCAGGAGATGGGGGAGCTGGGGAGTGGAGGAGCACTTTATCAGGAGTCCCTTTCCCTGACCACTTGCCCTCCAGCCCAAGCAGGCAGGCCCAATGGTCTCCTCCCGGCCTCCCAACCAAGAGGAGACCCTGCAGGAGGCACCATCTATAAAGCCCTTGGAGGAACATAATACTGGCCCTTCTGGCCTGCGGCCAATGCTCTGAAAACAACTCTGTGGGTGTTGAATTCCTTGAACTTTGAGTAGGAGAAATGACTCTTCTTAGTTTGAGAATGTTGCCCAAGGCCTGGAGTCGAGACTGTCATTTCAGAATAAAAGCTCCAATGGCATCTTTCAAAATTCATCTACTCACTTCTGCATATTCTTACCTTAAAAAGGAATAAAAACAAAAAACAAAAACCCAGTTTAAAAATGGGCAAATGTCTTGAGTCAACCTTTCTCCAAAGCACATGGAAAGATACTGAACATCCCCAACCTTTAGGGAAATGCAAATCAAAAGCACAATGAGAAGCCACCTCATACCCATCAGGAAGGCCACTGTCAAAGACAAGCATAAAATAACACATATTGGCGAGGATGTGGAGACATTGGAATCCCTGTGCACTGTCAGGGGGAATGTAAAATGGTGCCACCACTGCCAAAAACGATATGATGTCTCCTTAAAGAATTAAAGAGAGAATTTCTATATGATCCAGCGACCCCACTTCTGGGCATTTGCCCAAAAGAATGGAAAGCGGAGTCTCCAAGAGATATTTGCACACCTGTGTTCACAACAGCACTATTCACAATAAGCAAAAGGTAGAAGCAACCCAAGCGTCCACTGACAATGAATGGATAATGTAGTATATGCATAGGATGGAATGTTATTCCATCTTAAAAAGGAAGGAAACCCCATCCCATGCTGGATGACCCTTGAAGACATTATGGAAAGTGAAATAAGCTTGTCACACAAAGACAAATTCTGTATGATGTCGCTATATGAGGGACCTAGAGGAGTGGCATTCAGAGAGGCAGGAAGTAGAGTAGTGGTTGCAGGGGCTGGAGGACAGGGAATGGAGCATTGTTGCTTAATGGGGATGGAGTTTCAGTTTGGAGGAGATGAAGTGTTCTGGAGATGTTGTGCAACACCGTGAATCTACTCAACACCTTTGAATTGGACACTTAAAAATGCTCAAGATGATGGGGCACCTGGGTGGCTCAGTCGTTAAGCGTCTGCCTTCGGCTCAGGTCATGATCCCAGGGTCCTGGGATCGAGCCCCGCATCGGGCTCCCTGCTCCGCGGGAAGCCTGCTTCTCCCTCTCCCACTCCCCCTGCTTGTGTTCCCTCTCTCGCTGTGTCTCTCTCTGTCAAATAAATAAATAAAATCTTTAAAAAAAAAAAAAATGCTCAAGATGGTGCATTTAATGTTATGTATATTTTATTGTAATTACAATTCTTTAAATAATAATGAAAAAAAAGCCAAAGTCTAACCATCATATAAAGATAAAGGCACAATGATTTACAGTAAAAGAAAATACAGGTCATCAACACTGGTCCTATTTAATAAAGAAGGAAATGTAGAAACATGAAAGGCTAAGTGGTGCCTAATGATGAAGAAGAGAGGGAATAAATGTGAACCAAAGCAGGAAAAGAAGGGGGAGAAAAACAGACCACAGAGAGTTTCTTTGTTAGCTTTTGAAAGATCAAAATATTGTACGCTGGATAGTCGTTCCTACAAACGATGCAAGTGGTCACGCGCAACGTAGATATTACCAACTACTCTGCGCTTTTGTGGTCCCCCATGCTTTTTCCGGTCACGTCTACCAAAGTAAATAAGATGATTCACATCTCTTTCCCCACTATGGTGTCATCGCATCCAAACAGGGGTCACCTCTGTTTCCCTCAGTGTGATATCCACAGACTGTCCAGCAATGAGAGGCAACTCAATAAATACTTTGTTGACTGACTGATTGATTATTTGATTGATTGAATGCATGCCTGCATGAATGAATACAGAAATTGCATTGACATGCCCTTCTCGGGAGTGTAAATCGGTGTTATGTTTTAGAAGTACAATTTAGCAAAATCTCTAAGCACTTCTAAAGCACATACCCTTTGACTCAGATATTCTCCTCCCAGAAATGTATCCTGTCGATAAAGCCCCACAAGTGTGGGAAGATGCCAACATGAATGTCTGCTGCAGCACTAATTGCAACTGAAAAAGTCTGAAAACCATGTGTTTAAGTAAATTAGTCACATGCATTCATCTGACAGGATACTATGTAGTAATTGTTTAAATATATCTTCATGTAACATATTCAAAATCTAGTTTCAATTTTAAAAGGCAGATTGTTAAAGAATATACCCAGGATAATCCTGATGGTGATCTTTTTATCCAGGCTTTTACTTAAAGAGAAGCTCTGTAAGGAAAACTGTCTCAGGAATAGAACTGTATTTAAGACAGAGAGAGTGACTTCTTTTCAAGATCTGCCCTTCGATGCTCTGATTTATTTTATACCATAAAAGGTATTAATTTTAAAATGTGAAAACTAATATAAAACCATCCTCTAGCCTAAACATTAAATCGTAGAGATGTACCAGCTGAAAGTCAGGATGCCGTACATCCTCTCAATATGCCATGCTCGCTCAAAGGTTCTCCGTAAGCAAGAAGCCACTTTAGTGTTGTCCGAATGCCAGGCTGGCCAGACAATGAAAACCAAGCCTTTTGATAGGGGCCGTCAGCCCTCCGAGGTCGCATCAATGACATGTTATAGGAAGGGTTTAAAGTCTTCGTTTTATTTTATTTTTTCTGTGTTGCTTTTATTCGATGAAAAGGCTAATTTCAAATCTACATTAAGCTAAGCTGAATCCAAAGTCTTAGCGAAGGAGGCCTGGTGGTCTTGTTCATAAAAACACGGCTACTGTCCTTTGGCCTTAAAACTTCGGGAAGGGCCCCTCAAACAGCTTCATGTTTGTGTTTCAGGGACAGAACAGAGGACTGGACCCTGGCATCGGCTGTCAGATGTTCTTCGGCTATGGGAGTATCGAGTCCCCGTGGAAGGTCCTTCTTTGGTAAGGAGATGACTGGAACGAATTCTCCACCTCCTGGCTTTGGCTTAGGTCTCACATTGTCAGCAGCATCTCCATGCTTAGGTCCTGCCGCCCGCTATCTACATCACCTTCATAGCCGGTTTCCTCCTCAGGCTCCCAGAGAACCTTCCTTACCATCACAGGGACCCCCAGGGACCTCCAGGAAGCAGCCTCCCTTCGGTGGTCAGAGCTGCTTCCCCAGAAGGATGCCACCTGCCGATGGTCCTGCTGCTGGTACGGTTCATGGTCTCCGAAGTTCTTATTCGACCAGTAGGATCCGTGCGAGCTGTGTCTTCAGGCTTGGCCCACCTTCCTTCTGAAATTACCTGCAGCCCTTTCCTGAACTGAGAGGAGAGTCTCGGTGTGGGCATGAAGGCTTTTTCTTCCTATCCTGTCTTTCACGTCTGGCCAGCAGCAACCTAAGAATTATCAGTAGATCGCCTCTGAAATAATAGACTGTTTGGCATTTCAAGGGTATCCGCTGGTTCTTGGTTTCTCATTTTCAAGCTAGTTAGTCTTTATCATCCTCAAGCAAAAAGTTCACACTCCTGGGCGGTGCACGACTTAGAATCCCCCTCTCGACACTTCCAGAATTCCTGTTCTAGAACCCGGAGGCTGTGTGTATGTGTGTGTAAATACTAAAAGTCACTCCACGATTCTCCTCTGCTCCCTTTTCTGCTACCACCTCCTTGCCTTTTCTCAAGTCTTCATTTTATTGTAGATGATGTCTTGTTTGGGGGGAGGTCTTGGAGGTAAGAAATAGGATAACCCTTGAATTTTAAAGTACGTGAATTCCTCAGGATAGTCTCAGCTACGCTTCAGTAACAAATAAACCCTCAGTAAAGGTTGATTTCACCCAATGCAGGTTGGCTTCCTTCGGTGGCTTCCCAGGTGGTCACGGCTGGGGAAGAGACAGAAGTGGCGAATCTAGAGGGATGTTCTTAATGCCGGGCTTGCAGGTGGCTCCCGTAACTTTGGCCCACATCCCGCAAGCTGGAACCCAGCCCCAACCTAACTTCAAGGGAGACCGGCAAAGGCAGAGAAGAGGAATGTGGGGCAGTCACTGATAGTCACAGCCCGGGCACCTGAATGTGTACTGTGAAGGTCCCTGGGAAGAAAAAAGGGAAGGTCCCCTTTCCCCTTGTATGAGACAACGAGATGAGTGGCTTGTTCAGCATCACAGAGAAGCCAAAGGGCAGGGTGTGAGGGCTGATTAAGCATGTACCAGGCACCAAAGTGCTCTGTGCCAGGGACTCGACCTCTGTGACCTTGAGTCTCACAAGTGTTAGTGTTTCTCCCATTTGACAGGTGAGGAAGCACGCTCAGAAGTGGGCCGCTCCTCCAGATCAGAGGGTGCCCAGGAAAGAGCTGTCGGGAGAGCCCAGGTCTCCAGACCCTGGGTCTGAGTGCTATCTGCCACTCTGAGCAGCCAGCCCCCACCCCCGGTCACCTCGAGTCTTCCAGCTCCCTGCAGATCCTTCAGGTCTCTCTTCCTCTGCCATAACCCACCCTGGAAGCCACAGAAGTAACTGGCTGCCCAACCTGCAACCAGCTCGGCACCCCCACGCCCTCCATTTCTGACCCTGTCCCAGTAGGGACCCATGCAACTTCGGCCCTACCAGGGGAAGGGGGCGGCGCTGTTGTCACTCTCCCAGGAGACCTCTCCCCCACCCCTTCAGCACCCTGGTTTCCTCATCCAAACTCAAGTTCCCTGCTGGGTCTTGGGCCCGTGTCTGAGTCCCATCTGGTCTCAGGGCCTGAAAACCTATAAAGATTTGCTGATCTACTCCCCACCAGCCCCCTATGGCCAAGCCTTGGACTCCCTGGCCCCACACTCCAACCTCCGGCTCCAAGGGCGACATCTTACCTCCTCAGATGGCCTCACAGGAGAGCACGGTTCCCGATCCCTTGTGGGTGTGGTCTATGCCTCATAACCTTCTGAGCCCAGGGTTCCAGTAATCCAGCCCTAGGCACGTCCAGAAGCAGTCAGTTGTCTCCCTTCTCCTCCTTCTGTCTTACTGACTAGGTATCCCACCCGACTCCTGACTCCGACATCAATCCACCATGGGAAATGCAGACCAACTTTGGATATTGTCAGCAGTTCTGAGGTCTCAATTCCCACTGTATCCCACCCCTAGCTAGAGCCCTGCACCCCCAGTGTCTCCATTGTATGTCTACTTTTCCAAGTGTTGCCTATAAAATAATCCTTATTGCAATGTAAGGATTTATAAATTGCTAGGGAAGCAAAGCACGTTTTTTAAGGACACAGAGCTGAGTGGGAAAAATAGCGATGTGGTTGCAGGAGGGGCTGGAGCCCTGAGCCCTGTCCCCTTCCTTCTGCTGGGACTACCCATCCCTACATTGTCCATCTGCAGGGCCCCCTGCGAGCATCCAGGTTCAGAGATCATGACCCTGGGAGGCTGACCAGAGGCAGGCTAAAGAAGTCTGGGTGGGGAGGAAGACCCTGAGGACCTGGGAGTGCACTTCATTCCTGGTGTTAAAAAGGATGCTTTTAATCCAAAATTTACCAAGATTAAGTCTAACATATACCTGATTTGGAAGTGAGGCTTTCCACCTCAGCCTGTCACTCATCTTTGAATGGAGTTGAGGCCAACATGGGAGCTCTTGGGGGCGCCATTTTGAACTCTCTTGAGTGGGATACAGAGATGGGCCTTCTGCAGCAGAGGAAAGCCTGATGCATAAACCAAGGGAAGGAGAAACCAGAGTCCTTGGGAGTGGTCTCCTAGAGGGCCCCGTCAAGCTCCAGGGCCTGATTCCCTTCCACCCTGAAACCAGCAGCCTCCAGGCCTTGGGTTCATAGAGGCCCCTATGCCTTTAAGTGAATGTCCTTTGTTGCTTAAGCAGCTCATGTGACTTTCTGGGTTCTGCAGCCAAAATTCCTCCGTAATACAAGGTATAATTGAGAAAGACCAGCATTGATCAATTAGCAATCAGAATTTCCCATCAATACTCTCAAGAACTTTTATAGAATGCATCTAAATTGTGAGCAAATTAATTTGGCAGCCAGGCAGCAGATCTTTATCTTCCTTGAAATTATTTACTATTCTGACCAAGCTTTTTCAGAATTGGCACATTATTAAATTAAATCTATTTTGTTTATTGTACACAAGCCACCATAGGCCGACTGCACAAGATAGGTGGCTATTTTTATGGTAATTGCCTTTAACTTCTTGGCATTCTGAATTTCTTGCAGAATGTGCCAGTCTTTCTTGGCCCCGGGTGGCCAAGGCTCCAGTTGCCTAAATTTCAAAACTGGTTTTTGTTTTGTTTGTTTTTTCAACCACAATAGGAACATGTATACCTGATCGCTTGTCCAAAATGTAACAGGAAGGAGGAAATTGGCTAAAAAGAAATTCAGTGAATTCTGCTTGTGTTTGTGTGGGCATGCGCAGTGCCCCTCCACACACATCTATCCCCTCCCTGCTGTCTGCCAGGCCCTGTGCCAGCTGCCGGGTACTCAGAGACAAATGGGACAGTGTCTCAGCCCTCCAGGAGCCTCACAGGGTCATCAGGAAGACATACAGGTAGCCAGGAACCATGATCCTAAAAGAGCACAGTCTTCGGGCACTCAGAGAACAGAGTGAGGCAACATGCCAGGTTGATCCAGGAAAACCACAGAGAAGTGTGGGCGTGGAGGGGCAGGGCCCTGATGGTGGACTGGATGGCCTGCCACGCAGGAATGGGAAGAGCACTCCAGGAAGGAGAGAAAGACGAATGGAAGCATGGTGTTGAAAAGGCACTTGTAGGCCTTGAGAAACTGCTAGTAGGCCAGTTCCCTGAATGAACCAGACCCCATCCATGCCCTGTAAGTACAGGAAGTAGAAATACCTTTCATCTTTATTTCTTCCTTACTTCTTTCTTTTTTGTTTTTGTTTTGTTTAATAACAGATATATATGTATATTTCACATGCCATACAATTCACCTATTCAGTGATTTTAAGTGCATGCACGATGTTGTGCAACCATCTCCACCATCTGATTTTAAAATATTCCATCACCCAAAAAAGACATTCTGTGCCCAGCAGTCCCTTCCCCTCCCCCAACCCCTGGAAGCACTAATCTGGTTCCTGTCTCTATAGCTTTACCTATATTGGACATTTCATGTAAATGGAATAACGCAACGGGGGATCTTCTGTGACTAACTTGTTTCACTGAGCATCACATTTTCCAAGGTTACCCAGGCAGCAGCACGGATCAGCACTTCATTCTCTTTTACCGCCAAATAACATTCCACATTTCGTGTAACCATTGATGGACACTTAGTTTATTTTCACTTTTTGGCTACTATGAATTCAACTTCTGTGAACATTCACATACAAGTTGTGTGTGGACGTATGTTTTTATTTCTCTTGAGTACCTACGGAGGAGTGGAATTGCTGGGTCCCATGGTAACTCTTTAACGTTTTTTGTTTTTGTTTTTGTTTTTTTTAAGATTTTATTTATTTATTTGACAGAGAGAGACACAGCGAGAGAGGGAATACAAGCAGGGGGAATGGGAGAGGGAGAAGCAGGCCTCCCGCGGAGCAGAGAGCCCGATGCGGGGCTCGATCCCAGGACCCCGGGATCATGACCCGAGCCGAAGGCAGACGCTTAACGACTGAGCCACCAGAACCCCCAGACTACTTTCCAAGGTAGATGCACTATTTCACATTCCTACCAGCAGTGTATGTAGGTTCTAATCTCTCTGTATATTTGCTAACACTTATTATTTTTTATGTTTTTGATCAAAGCCATCCTAGTAGGTGTGACATCTTATCACATTGTGGTTTTGGTTTTTGTATTTCCCTAATGACTAAAGATAGTGAATATCTTTTCATGTGCTCTTTCTTTCTATTTTAAACTTCTTTCTTAAAGCTCAATAAATGCCTGACTTCTTGGCTTAAGAAGTGATGTGAAGGAGCCAAGGGACATCACTTTGGATCGGGTAGGTAAAGGGTTGCTGGACCCAGAAAGAGCACAGATATCGGTCACCGCTACCAAGCTGGGTAAAGACCCACTGCACAGTGTGAAGGGGGGAAGCTCTGAGAACCCATTAATCTATTTAATTCCTGGTATCAAAGAGGCTGTTTTCATCTGAGATTTACCATGATTAAATATAGTTGAATCTGTACAATGTGTTGGAAGGCTCTTTAATATACGAAGAAAAAAAAAAAACAGAGAAATCAGACAAACCTAAGTTTTATTCCCTATTGTGTGGCTTTGGGCAATTTACATAATCTCTGTAAGGCTCAACTTCCTCGTCTCTAATATGGGAAAACAAATACCTAATTCATAGGCTTATTGTGAAAACTAAAAAATATACTAAGAGAAACCTATCACTCGATGGTCAATGAATTTCGGGTTCTTTCTCTTCCTTCTAATACTTGACTGGGGACGGCTTTGCGATAGCACATTGTCATGAATTTCATGTTAATGTTTCACAACAACAATAAAATGTCCCTGGATATAGGAAAGGACTTTCCCACTGCACTGGATTGGTTGTTCGGCAAAGGCCGAGACCTAGGGCCTGTAAACACGGCTGTGCCCCCACCAGCCCCCCAGCCTGGTTCTCCACAGCTGAGCAAGCTCAGAGAAGGATCTGATTATATCCTCCCCTCACCTTAAAGACCTCAAAATCTTAGCGTGGTTTGGATGGACTTGACAAGGTGGTTTGGATGGTACGGGGAATACGTGCTGTGTGCTTCATCAACAGATTCCTGGAAGGCTGAGTTTTCTGGGAAGGTCGTGGAGAAGCTGTTCCTGGAGCCAAGGGTGGGAAAAGGAGGAAGAACTGGATGGTTAAAGAGGAGGCCTCTTCTTTCCCTCCAAAGGAAACTGATACGTGAGCCAGGCCTAGGCTGGCAAAGTCTCTGGGGGTTGGGAGGAAGTGAGCAAAACTTTGGTTGAGCAGAATTCACATGGAATGAAGCAGGAAATCTGGCAGTGAGAAACAGCCTCTCCGAATTCCTACTCTTCTACCATATATGGCTCTGGTTGTTTAAGTGTGATTGTCAGAGCTCTCCCACATGGCTGTCTCACAGTTTGTGTGACTGTTCTCATCCATAGTCAACTCATGGACAAATGGAAAGAACATTGTCTTGCCGGGACCATCGCCCCCCCTCCCAGATCCCCACGGAGCTGGTCGTGGAGACAGTGCCTGCCAATTCCCATTACCAGGCCAGGGGAGGCTCCCTGCTGGGATCTGTCCCTTCCGTTCCACTCAGCTCCTCTCTGGCAGCCCCCTGGGTTGGGTATTCCTGACTTTTCTGGCCACTGGCTTTCAAGGCAACAGTCTAATGATGTCTATCTTTTGAGGAAATATGTGTATGCAAGTCTATATATTTATACTATATATACACAAAATATATGTTATGGACTGAATGTTTGTGTCCCCCTCCCGAATTCATATACTGAAGCCCTACCCTCTAGTGGGATGGTGTTTGGAGAAGGCGTCTGTAGGAGGCCAGAAGGGTAGGGGAGTCCCCATGATGCAATGACAGAACCAGAGTTCTGGATCTCTCCCCACTTCTACATAGGGAAGAGGTCTCATGAACACACAGTGAGATGGCAGCTACCCAGGATCTAAGAGAAGAGCCTTCGGATTGAAACCCACCTTGCCAGCAACTTGACCTTGGACTTCTAGCCTCCAGAACCGAAAGAAGTAAATTTCTCTTGTTTTAAGCTGCCCTGTCTGTGGTATTCCATTATGGCGGCCCAGGGTAAGACAACATATATACAAATACGTCTACTTCTGGGCAAAGCTCTTGAAGTACCCCATTGCAGTTGTGCAAAAGCACCTGTTTCTCTCTTTATAGTTTATGGGCTTTTAAAGCAACAGCTCATTTTCTTCAGGTGTTTTCTAAGAACCCCATGTACCTCACAGTAAAGACATCTCCTGAGACCATGGCACTCAGTGAGGGAATTTCACATGATCAGGACAGCTCCCTGCTTCTGGAACCCTCGAGATCTCCTAAGTTACTAAAGAACACAGATGCCTTATAACATTTTTTGAAGCTCATACTCTGGGAAGCCTTGTGCTTGTCCTTATTCCCGTGTAAGAATACATCGACATTTAATATATTTCGTCTTACCGTTTTTCAACTTCAGACTAACATCCAAAACACTATGTTGATTTTATAGTTTGGGACATGAATTTTTCCAAATAGCATACTTTTGGTGAGTGTCTTTAAAAAAAAAAAAAAATGTTTCCCTGGTGAGTCTGTTTGCAACCCAGCAGGTCTGAGGAATGTGGAGCTGGAGACCAGCTTAGCTCACCCCTTGTGGAGAAAATTGGAACATCAGGTGGGAGAGAGGCATGGTGGAACCAGGTGTCCTCTGAGAAGCTATATATTGATGCAAAATATTTTCCCACAGGCATTGCATATCATTTGAGTGTGAATGATATTATTTGCCCACATTGAACATATCTTCTCTTTGGCTCCATTTTAATAACAAGCTACTTCATCGGGCCACTGTCGAGTTTACGTGTTGTTTTTCCGAGGCACAGTTGCTTTTGGGACGCGTGCTTATATGTGAGAAATGCCTTGTCGAACTTCAGCAGAAACGTCTTTGGCCTAATTGCTCACACCTTAGGAGATTTTCGTAAGTGTCCTCACTAACTATGTTGTGGGAGAACTGGAAAAATTGTATAATTAACCGCGCTGATGGCTTGAGAGGTTGAGAATGCCAAGGGGCAGGTCAGACCTTCATTTGCACCTATGCGCTGTGCCCAGACAATTCCAGCAGCGCCCACCTGACCTGAGCCACGGCCGAGCCTCCGCCAACTCTGCGGAGCCCCGGAAACCTATGCCTTCTTCCTCGTTGTTCTGCCTTGGAAGCAGAGAAGACTGGAAATCACAGACTCAAAGTGCCTGCCAGGAAAGGGACCTCCGGGGTCACTCATCCAACCCTTTTATGGATGAGGATATTGAATCGCAGAGATGTGAAAGGACCTGTCAAGGTCATTCACTGAGTCAGAGGCTGAACGCAGGCTGCCTCCTATTCTCTCCATGTCCAGGCCCTTCCCGCACCTCAGGTGGCCTCGTGGTGGCCTGCCTTGTCCCTTTCGCGAGTGCACAGAAGAGGGCACGAAGCTCCATTGAGCTCGTGCTCTTAGTCACCTAATGAAATGGGAAGACTCAGCCATCACCATGGCCCTTCCTTATTTCCATGTATCCTGTTCCCGGTGGTGATTTAACACCTCGTCCCTCCCCCTGCTCTACCCAACACCCACACCCACCTCTCCAGCAAGACATTGTTGTACAAATTTGAGCTGTTTTCCCAGTACGAAGGCAAGTTTCAGAATAAGAGGTGCAGCTATATTAAAAAAAGAAAAGAAAAAAAGAGTGGTTTCAGTGCACCCAGAAGAGTGGGAGCTAACACAGACTCGCGATTCTTGTGGACGATCGTGGTGTCAGTCTTGAGGGAGATTTCGAAAGAGAACAGTCCAGTGTGAGACAAAAGGACATTTCACCTTGGCCTTCCCGTTCTATTGAACAACTACTCAGGTAGCACCTGCCGCGTGCAGCTCCCTGGTGGGGTCGGGAAACAAGAGATAAAGAGGTAAAATCTCTGGCCTCAGAGAGCATATAGTTTTGAGCAGGAAGAAAGCATGTACCCAAATACAACGTGTTTGTTAATGGGCGGCAGGAAGTATTCTCCTACAAGACCAGCAGCAGAGCCTGTGTTCTGTCTGCAGGGTGGAGAGCAGAACGAGGCCCAGAGGCCCCAAACACACAGAATCCACAGGCCCAGGCCTGCCTGCGTGCCGCACCCCCCACCCAACCTCTGTGGCTGTTGTTTGGGTATAACTTGGGACTCTCCTTTGGGGTCAGATTCAGGGACTCTGGGATGTCCTGAAGCCTTTACCTAGGAAGCTCTAAATTCCATGAAAGGGGGCTCTGAAGGAGGATCTGGAGCTCACGTTAGATCACTTGCATTAGGTTCAGATGCTCCAAGTCTAAATAAACAGCAGGAGGAGATGGGCACCTCACAGAGGCCTGGGTAGGATGCTTGGAGGAGGAAGGGAGCTCTGAGCAGAGGAGGAGTCCGAGAGGCTCTTCCTGTCCTGCTCCTGAGGGGCAGGAGGCCAGAAGGGAGCCCAGAGGCCCGCCAGCTCACCTGGCTCACAGCGCTCTTTCCAGCCATCCAGTCTGTCCCCACCCGAGGCATCCAGGCCACATTGAGACAGGCCTCCAGTGCCTTCCTTCTGTTCACAGATTCCATCCTGACTCACACATAAAACATGATTTATTATTACTTAGGACAATGCACTGATATTTTCTCTAACCTGTTTCATTGTATTAAAATGCAGATCACCCCAGGGTCCTGGGATGCAGCCTGCTCCCTGGGGAGTCTGCTTCTCCGTCTCCCTCTCCCCCAGCTCATGCGCACTCTCTCTCTCTCTCAAATAAATAAATAAAATCTTAAAAAAAAAAAAAAAGATCTTAGATCGTGGCTGGGAAGGTGGTTGTGTGGATAATGCACTTACCAAATTCATCAAATTGTGCAGTAGAGAATAGACGCATTATACTGTACATAAACTGGGCTTAAAGTTGCTTTAAAAAAAATAGCTAAAATTAATCACTACACTCAGCTGAGGGGCACGTGGATTATGTCCTGATAAGAACATTTTAAGAAGAAAACGAAACTGCTGCCCCCAAAATAAGAATCTTGATAATCTACATGTACGCAGGCCTGGTAGAAATTTCTAACACCCTAGCAGCCAGCAGAATGAATCTCAGCACACGCTAGTAACACGTCAGCTTTAGTTGGTAAGCTGTGGAAACCTCATTAGTAAGAGCGTGCAGTCATAAATAAAATATGAGTCCTTGGATGTGGGTTCCTTAGCCCACGAGACACAAACAGTAACTTGCCTGTGGGGACCCAGCCGAGGTCCACCAGTTGGACCTGCTCAACATCAAGGTTCACAAAGCACATTTGAGAATCACTGCAGTACCCACACCTCCTGCCCATCAGGAACATGAGGATGGCGTTTCAGGCCACTCACACATCTGGCCGTGTCTGTCATGCATGACAAACCTTGGTCTCTCCCTGTGCCTCACCTGTCTCCCACCCAGCAGAACGAGCAGACGGTTCGCTGTGAGCTCTCTCCTTGCACCTCCAGTCCGTCCCAGGCCGTGATGCCCATTACCTGGCTGTGAGCTCCCCTGGGCAACCTGACAGGTACCCAACTTCTGTCTCGTGGAAGGCTGTCTGCTCTGCCCCACGTGCCCCATGGCCAAGGGACCAGCTCTCCAGCAGGACATTCTCTCCCCAGCAGGCTCCATCCTGCCATCACTCCCCGGACAGGTGCAGCCCGTCCATCAGACAACCACAGCAGGCCTCTGGCGCTGTCTTCTCTGTCTGCACATAACAACCCTGGGTCACTATGAAGGCTGGTGTGGGTTTCCCAAGTCCATACAGCCAGAGCATGTGGAGAACCAGGCATTTCTGTACCCAGAAATCCCCTTACCTTTGTGGACACTCAGCAGAAATGGAGGGCCACACCCCCCAAGTCTAAATCCTGGCAAGTTATACATTAAGCTGCATTTACAGTCTGGCCTCCTCCCTTGCCCCCCAGAACCTTCAGCTTACTCCCCCAGAATCAGTCTTGTGACCTAGAAGCTAACCCAGCCCTAAGTCAGAGCATGGATCGGCTGCGCCAAGCCCAGGACTCCCAGGTGTTGACTGGCCTGGTCAGCTCCCTCAGGACCCCGCATGGCAGGTGCCTCCTCTAGCATCTCTGGGTTTCCTGGCAGTTGGGGGAGGGGAGAACACAGCTGTCAGGGAGCCCAGCCTGCCTAGACTCCATTTTAGGGGGTAGGGGGGAGTCAGTTTGGAACAAAAGCAGCTCCACTTCCTCTGTCTGGTGCCAAGGGCAGGATGTGTAGAGGGGAGAAGCTGTCAGGGCTGGAGAAGGCGGCTACCGCACCGGAAGTCTCCTGCAAAAGCAGAGAAGATGGACCTTCCCTGGTGACTCTGATGCTCAGAAGGAAGCGCTCACCCCAGAGGGTAGGAGGGAAACAGGGCAACAGGAGGATGCTTGCAGATGCCACAAGGCTGAGGGCTCTGTCCTTCATGGTGGGGGCCGGCTTACCTGCGGGGCAAGTACATCTGGTCAGCGTCGCGGGACTGGAGAAAGATCAGGAGGCCAGCTGAGGTTGGTCCACAGGAATGTGCAGAGCTAATGTGAGTCAGTTTCCTCCAGCTCTGTGTAACCTCCCAGATGCAGGAGGTGAAGCAGACAGGATGAGGATCAGCCCACAGTTGGATTCTGCGTCCGGGACCATGCACCTGACTCACACCAACTTGTTTGATTAGGTGAGTTTCACCTGTGTTTGGTTCCTGTCTCACCATTGAAGGTGTGTGCTCCCTGAGCAAGGGGACCGTGTCTTATACTTCTTTATCAATCCGAGAGTAATTTTCACAAGGACATAAATAAAGCAATGGTTTCTATTGTTGTTGTTGTTGTCGTTGTTAGGTAGGTTCTACGTGTTGCTTTCAATATTGGCATGAACCAACTCTCTCCCTCTGCCCAAGGCAGGGCTTGAACTCACAACCCCCAGATCAAGACCTGAGCTGAGATCAAGAGTCGGACGCTTAACCAACTAAGCCACCCAGGCACCCCTGAACTAACTCTCTTAAAAAGAAAAAACACATAGCTCTGAAAGACTTCAATGGAAATTATGATTTTGATGCACTTGAAAGCAAAGCATTTGATTTTTTTTAAATTATATTTATTTATTTTAGAGAAACCAGGGGAGGGGCAGAGCAAGAAGGAGAAAGAGTCTCAAGTAGACTCTGTGCTAGGCCAGCATTACCTTGATCCCAAAACCAGACAAAGACCCCATCCAAAAGGAGAATTACAGACCAATATCCCTGATGAACATGGATGCAAAAATTCTCACCAAAATACTAGCCAATAGGATCCAAAAGTACATTAAAAGGATTATTCACCACGACCAAGTGGGATTTATCCCTGGGCTGCAAGGTTGGTTCAACATCCGCAAATCAATCAACGTGATACAATACATTAATAAAAGAAAGAACAAGAACCATATGATCCTCTCAATAGATGCAGAAAAAGCATTTGACAAAGTACAGCATCCTTTCTTGATCAAAACTCTTCAGAGTATAGGGATAGAGGGTACATACCTCAATATCATAAAAGCCATCTATGAAAAACCTACAGCGAATATCATTCTCAATGGGGAAAAACTGAGAGCTTTCCCCCTAAGGTCAGGAACGCGGCAGGGATGTCCACTATCACCACTGCTATTCAACATAGTATTGGAAGTCCTAGCCACAGCAATCAGACAACAAAAAGAAATCAAAGGCATCCAAATCGGCAAAGAAGAAGTCAAACTCTCACTCTTTGCAGATGATATGATACTTTATGTGGAAAATCCCAAAGACTCCACCCCAAAATTGCTAGAACTCATACAGGAATTCAGTCAAGTGGCAGGATATAAAATCAATGCACAGAAGTCAGTGGCATTCCTATACACCAACAACAAGTCAGAAGAAAGAGAAATTAAGGAGTCGATCCCATTTACAATTGCACCCAAAACCATAAGATACCTAGGAATAAATCTAACCAAAGAGGCAAAGGATCTGTACTCAGAAAACTATAAAATACTCATGAAAGAAATTGAGGAAGACACAAAGAAATGGAAAAACGTTCCATGCTCATGGATTGGAAGAACAAATATTGTGAAGATGTCAATCCTACCTAGAGCAATCTACACATTCAATGCAATCCCCATCAAAATACCATCCACTTTCTTCAAAGAAATGGAACAAATAATCCTAAAATTTGTATGGAACCAGAAAAGACCCCGCATAGCCAGAGGAATGTTGAAAAAGAAAAGCAAAGCTGGCGGCATCACAATTCCGGACTTCCAGCTCTACTACAAAGCTGTCATCATCAAGACAGTATGGTACTGGCACAAAAACAGACACATAGATCAATGGAACAGAATAGAGAGCCCAGAAATGGACCCTCAACTCTATGGTCAACTAATCTTTGACAAAGCAGGAAAGAATGTCCAATGGAAAAAAGACAGTCTCTTCAACAAATGGTGTTGGGAAAACTGGACAGCCACATGCAGAAGAATGAAACTGGACCATTTCCTTACACCACACACAAAAATAGACTCCAAATGGTTGAAAGACCTCAATGTGAGACAGGAGTCCATCAAAATCCTAAAGGAGAACACAGGCAGCAACCTCTTCGACCTCAGCCGCAGCAACTTCTTCCTAGAAACATCGCCAAAGGCAAGGGAAGCAAGGGCAAAAATGAACTATTGGGACTTCATCAAGATAAAAAGCTTTTGCAAAGCAAAGGAAACAGTCAACAAAACCAAAAGACAACCGACAGAATGGGAGAAGATATTTGCAAATGACATATCAGATAAAGGGCTAGTATCCAAAATCTATAAAGAACTCATCAAACTCAACACCAAAAGAACAAAGAATCCAATCAAGAAATGGGCAGAAGACATGAACAGACATTTTTCCAAAGAAGACATCCAAATGGCCAACAGACACATGAAAAAGTGTTCAATATCGCTCGGCATCAGGGAAATCCAAATCAAAACCTCAGTGAGATACCACCTCACACCAGTCAGAATGGCTAAAATGAACAAGTCAGGAAATGACAGATGTTGGCGAGGATGCGGAGAAAGGGGAACCCTCCTACACTGTTGGTGGGAATGCAAGCTGGTGCAGCCACTCTGGAAAACAGTATGGAGGTTCCTCAAAAAGTTGAAAATAGAGCTACCATATGATCCAGCAATTGCACTACTGGGTATTTACCCCAAAGATACAAAAGTAGGGACCCGAAAGGCTACGTGCACCCCGATGTTTATAGCAGCAATGTCCACAATAGCCAAACTGTGGAAAGAGCCAAGATGTCCATCGACAGATGAATGGATAAAGAAGATGTGGTATATATATACAATGGAATATTATGCAGCCATCAAAAGGAATAAGATCTTGCCATTTGCAACGACGTGGATGGAACTGGAGGGTATTATGCTGAGCAAAATAAGTCAAACAGAGAAAGACATGTATCATATGACCTCACTGATATGAGGAATTCTTAATCTCAGGAAACAAACTGAGGGTTGCTGGAGTGGGGGGTGGGGTGGGAGGGATGGGGTGACTGGGTGATGGACACTGGGGAGGGTATGTGTTCTGGTAAGCGCTGTGAATTGTGCAAGACTGTTGAATCTCAGATCTGTACCTCTGAAACAAATAATGCAATATATGTTAAGAAAGAAAAAAAGAAGAAGAAGAATGTAGCAGGAGGGGAAGAATGAAGGGGGGGAAATCGGAGGGGGAGAAGAACCATGAGAGACGATGGACTCTGAAAAACAAACTGAGGGTTCTAGAGGGGAGGGGGTTGGGAGGATGGGTTAGCCTGGTGATGGGTATTGAGGAGGGCACGTTCTGCATGGAGCACTGGGTGTTATGCACAAACAATGAATCATGGAACACTATATCTAAAACTAATGATGTAATGTATGGGGATTAACATAACAATAAAAAAAATTAAAAAAAAAAAAAAAAAAAGTAGACTCTGTGCTGAGAGCAGAGCCCAACACGAGGCTTGATCCCAGGACACTGAGATCACGACCTGAGCCGAAATCCAGAGTCGGCCACAGAACGGACAGCACCACCCAGTCCCCCGAAAGCAATGCATTTTAAAACAGTGAATGCAGAGAGGGTGACCAATCATGCGTCGCTCCCTGATGCAGGGACCCCATCTGTTCCGGGTAAGAAAGTAGACCCTGGGCAGAAAGGGAAGACAGAATGGGCACGTGCCCAGCTGGACCTCGCCGGAGTGGCCACGTCCTGGCCAGAGCAGAAGCAGACATGCAGGTGGCTAGCCATGGGAGAGGAGACGGCTTAGCATGCAGAGAGAAAAGCCATTCCAAGAGTTTGCCTAAAGGAAAGCAGTAAGAAGCCTCCAGGACACATGTGGCATGTGACATCAGGGGGCTGTCAAGGGGCGACAAGTGCCCAGGGTCTCAGGTGGGATGCTTCAAAGCCAGGGGTGTGCTCCCACGACCAAGTGGGACTGAGCAGGAAGGAGAATTTCCCCTGATTCTGGAATCTAAAAACACCCAGCCTCTAGTTCAAATGGTGCCTGGACAACAGCCCTCAGTCTCCATGAAGATGGAGAATATGGAAACTCAGAGCGACTTCCAAATGACAATATGAGCTATTGCAGGGATCTGGGAAGAGTTGGCACTAGTCATCAGGCAAGTGAAAGAGATTAGGAAGAGCATCCCCAGGCTCCAGCTGAACAGGCCCCGCTTTGCTCATGAGATACAGACTGGCCCTAGTTTCCACCCCCAGGCTCAGATTTAGGTGTTTCAACCAGAGAACTGGCCGGCTTCCCCTCCACCCATTAGGTATAATGTCCTGGGAAAGACAAAGAACTGATTCCACTGGGCCACATCCTGCCAGAGCAGGTGACCAATAAATCTATGAAAATACGCTCAACCCCTGTAGTAATCACACCGATTCAAATGGAATGAATAATGAGGTCATCTTTTGCCTATTAAACTTGTAAATCCTTTAGAATAATACTACTTACTGTTAGGAAGGGTGCCAAGAAATAGACACTCATGACTATTTCTAAGAATGCAAATTGATTCACCATTCTGAAATCATTGAAGTACTGAAAAATTAAAAATAAGGACATATGTTTATCTGTCAAGCATGTCCTCTTCTGGGCAACCATTTCTCCTCTGGGGAATTTCTGCGTGGCGTCAAGTCAAGGAGCCATTTGTCCTCACTCCCAAGGATAGTACGAGACGCAAGCCAGTAAGCAAAGCCTCCCTTGGGATTTTTCCCAGGGCTCTCAGGAAACACACGACGCATACAGAGCCTCAGGGCACACACAAGACTAAATACTCTCCAGACATGGGAAGGGAGGAGTAGGAACTGTGAACATCAGCGAGAGAAAAGCTCAACATGCAATGCTGAATGAAAATTAAGAAATGCAAGTTTTAAAGCACACAAGGTAATATATGTTTCCCCAAATTACATAAATGTGTAAAGAAAGGTCTAGAAAATAGATCAGAAGGACACACACACATAAATTACTCAAAAGTAGGATCTGTGAAGGAGCGGTGGAATGAAATTTGGGATGGGATGAAGAAGGAAATAAAATAACACAAAATTTTTCTAATGGATTAATGAAGACAGAGTGCCCTGAGCTGGAGACCAGGAGCAATCCAATTCTGTGCACCTAAGATGTAAAACAAGCAAGAAAATGATGAGCATACACAGCCAGAAATAGCTTTGAGAGACTAGAAGCTACTTACTTATTCAGGAATTAAGACCTATCAAATAAATTATGGTACATCCATATGATAAAATGATATGCAGCCATTAAAAAGTACACAGCTCTGTGATATTATGATATCTAAGAGGTATGTGCTTGGTCTACATCCAGCTCCTGGCACAAAACACCTAAAACCCTTGAAATTTCCTCTAAGGAGAGCAGTAAAAATGTCTTTTATTATGTTAATGAGGTGGCTTTGGCGAGCACCTAGGATGGGGGCTGGTTGCCAGGGGAACCAACCTTGTGATTAGAGGCTTGGAACATTTAATACCCCCCTCCCCACTCCTGGGAGGAAAGAGGGCTTGAGATTGAGTTCAATCACCAAGAGCCAATGATTTAATCAATCAATCGTGCCTGCGTAATGAAGCCTCCCCAGAACCGTAAAGGACTGGGTTAGGAGAGCTTCCAGGTCGGGGAACTCACAGAGATACAGGGAGAATGGTGCACTCAGAGAGCATAGAGACTCCTGTTCACCTTGCCCTGGGCATCTCTTCCATCTGGCTGTTCCTGAGTTATATCCTTTTATAATAAACCAGTAAGCTAGTAAGTGAGATGCTTCCCTGAGTTCTGTGAGCTGCTCTAGCAAATTCATTTCTCCCTGTAGCCAGTCCATCAGAAGCACAAGTAACAACTTGGACTCATGACTGGCATCTGAAGAGGGGTGGGGAGGCGGGCAGTCTTATGGGACCGAGCCATTAACCTGTGAGATCTGAGATCTGAAGCTATCTCCAGGTGAATAGTGTCGGAATTGAGTTAAACTGAAGGACACCCAGCTGGTGTCAGAGAGTTGCTTGGGTATGTGGAGGAAAAAAATCCACACACTGGAATTGGAATCAGTATCGTAGTTGCAGAAATAAGTTAATTGATAAAGAAGGCTATTCATTATGCATTGATTAGTAAAAAAGCAGATTATAAAATAGTACATATGATTGATTCATATATACATAAAATAGAGAACATTCCAGAAGAATGCATAGCAAATAGGAACACCTGGGTGGCTCAGTCAGTTAAGCGCCCAACTCTTGATTTTTGGGGCAGGTCATGACCTCAGGCTTGTGAGATCGAGCCCCACAGCAGTCTCCACGCTGAGCATTCTCTCCCTCTCCCTCCACCCCGCCCCCTGCTCGTGTGCGCTCCCTCTCTCTAAAATAAATGAATAAATCTTTTAAAAAAATGTATAGTGAATCATTAAATGTTGTTACCATTGAGATAACAAGTACTTTTCCCACTTTTTTTCCTGGTTTATGTGTGTCTTCTGATAGTTCAGCCGTGAACATATATTACTTATACGATAAAGAAATACAAAATTTCCAAAAGGAGCTTTTATTCAGTAGGAAATGATGTGCTAACGTGCCAACTCTCAAATGTGACTCCTCTACACCCCTTTAGCATATTTTAGTGATTGCAAGTGTCAGACTATTTATATGCCGTTATAACATATCAACTCCTAGATGTGTTGATTTCTGGAGGAAAAAGAGATCAGCACCTTGAGATAGAGCGTGAATGACCTGCAGGTGTTTCCCCCGATGAAGGAAGAGCCTAAATATAGAAAATTCAACTGTGAGAATGAATTCGCACTGTTCCGTGATGTGAACGTAAGCAGGTTTTCTTCCTGTGCTGTTCTTCAAGCCCTCTGCCTGTGCGGTGGAGCTGTTTGGGTGGATGTCAGGACATAAGGTAGTTTTCCATTCTGTACGCCACTCGCCGCCTGCTTCTGGGTCATTTGTCACCCGTATGCCCACACCATCCTGTTGGAAGGGGCCCAAGGCAAAGACCACGGTGGTTAAGGGCACAAAAGCTGAACTTCGCCAAGAACAACACTCACGCCACTCCGACTTCACAGGATGGGACTCCATCCAAGGAGGCGGGCTCTCTCCCAAGGAAGCAGCCTCTCTCCCCTGGTAGAGAAAGCAACTGGGAAAAGTTGAACTTGCCCAGGACCCGCTAAGACTTTCCTGGAGCTTATAAAAATAACTTCCAAAGTTAGAAGGGACATTACTTCAACTGTATGTCCTACTCCCAACTGAAAATCAAACCACAACCCAGAACATAATTTCCACCGTGACTTTGAAGTGCTTCCTTGTACATTCATGACCTTTTTGCAGGTTTCAATGTTTATAGGGGAAATAATTGTGTAATTGTAAAAAAAAAAAAAAAAAAAAACAGGTTTCAGTTTACCCCTAAATAGTCCACTGTCATTTAATTAAGAATTCTCATTTTCCAACACAAGGGGAGCTGTTCTAAACTTGCTTTAAACCCTGTTGGCTAAGTTAGGCAGGATTTGGAGGCCCCAGGTGTCCCTATAAAGAATTGGGAGCTAATCTGGGGAAGGGAGGAGGGAGAGAGAAGATTGTACACCTGGCACTAACATGCTAAATGGCAGGGAGTGTGGCCTTTCAGAGGATGGGTATGATTCCATCCTACACTGAAGTCATCCAACATCAAAAATAGGTCACAAAAAACACATGTGGCATGAAATATATATGAAGGAGTGTGGTGTCCACTGGATGTCTCATTTGGCTAAAAGCAGAGCCTCTGAAAATGCTATTTTAACGACAAGTTCACTGCTAAGAAGGTAGCTAAGGCTGTAGGAAGAACTGACATGCTAATTATAGGCTAAGCAACAAAGAAGAGCTAATGAGTGGCCATACTGGAACCTGGGAAACAGGCCATCTTGATGTTCATGATCGTCAAGAAGGGGGCTTTGTGCAAAGCCAGGTCCGTGGCTAATCTCAGCTCAAGAGCTGTGATAAGGACAAGGTCCCTAAAAGAGGAATACATCCCTGCAAATAAGTGAGGGGCTTCAGAGTTTTTCTTAATGTTGACCAGGACATCTCCAGGTGAGCGAACAACTCCTTCCTCTCCTCCTTTGCATCTCTGCTCAATGTCACCTCCCAGTGCAGCTTCTTCTGACCACCCCAAACCTCGCACCCTCCCAACCTGGCACTCCTGTCCCTACTTTACTTTTCTCCGTGACACCTGTTGCCTGACATACCCGTGTCTTACTTACTTGTTTTCTGTCTCCCCAGTGGAGTGTTCGTTCCATGAGGGCAGGGACTGACATTTCCCCAGTGCCTCCATTTGAGTGCACATGGTGGGCACTCAATAAATAGTTACTTAATTGTTAGATTAGTTAATTGATGAATTAATCCTATTCATATTATTCTGCTTTTTAGTGGAGCCATTTGTCACGTCCTTCATCTCTAGATTAGATCTTCTTTTTTTTTTTCCTAGATTATAGCTTCTTAAGGGCAGAGACCCTAAGGGAAACATTTGGATTCCCTAACTACTTAGCAAATTGATGAATGAATGAATGAAAGAAAGAAGAAAGAAAGAAAGAAAGAAAGAAAGAAAGAAAGAAAGAAAGAAAGAAAGAAAGAAAGAAAGAAAAAAAGAAAGAAACCAACAAAGGAACAAACCATCTGGGGCCCAAAGGGCAAATGACACATTAGAATAAGAGGGGGAACCATTAGGAAGCCTACGAATGGAGGCTTGGAATTTCTTCTTGTGGCAGAACTCAATAAACTTGTGTTTATACTACTTGTAAGGGCATTGGCCCAGGTAGAAATTTATTTTTTTATTCAATACAATTCAGAGTTTTTCAAACCGAATGGGAATTTTTTTTTTTAAGATTTTATTTATTTAGGGACGCCTGGGTGGCTCAGTCGGTTAAGCGTCTGCCTTCAGCTCAGGTCGTGATCCCAGGGTGCTGGGATCGAGTCCCACATCGGGCTCCCTGCTCCGCGGGGAGCCTGCTTCTCCCTCTGCCTCTGTCTCTCTCTCTCTCTCTCTCTCTGTCTCTCATGAATAAATAAATAAAATCTTTAAAAAAAAAAAAAAAGA
>NW_022589704.1:5494212-5535718 GCF_004348235.1 Phoca vitulina | reverse complement strand
GCTCAGTCGGTTAAGCGTCTGCCTTCGGCTCAGGTCGTGATCCCAGGGTGCTGGGATCGAGTCCCACATCGGGCTCCCTGCTCCGCGGGGAGCCTGCTTCTCCCTCTGCCTCTGTCTCTCTCTCTCTCTCTCTCTCTGTCTCTCATGAATAAATAAATAAAATCTTTAAAAAAAAAAAAAAGATTTTATTTATTTATTTGACAGAGAGAGACAGAGAGAGGGAACACAAGCAGGGGGAGTGAGAGAGGGAGAAGCAGGCTTCCCACGGAGCAGGGAGCCCAATGTGGGGCTCGATCCCAGGACCCCAGGATCATGACCTGAGCCAAAAGCAGATGCTTAACGACTGAGCCACCCAGGAGCCCCCGATTGGGAATTTTTAAAGAAAATTCTTCCTAGAGTCGAATAAGTTTGGAAAATTCTTCATGTAATAATGTTAAACAAACTTCTTTATGGCAAAACTTATATGTAGATGCTTTTAAAATGCTACTATTTGTTCTGAATGAATCACCAATAGTCACAATTTTTTCCCCAATTTGTTGTTGTTGTCTTACTACTGGGCACTCTGCCCATGGAATAGCCATGAATACCCCCCAGTGTTCCACGAAACAGTGTTTGGGAAATGTCATTTCAGTGTGAAGGTCAGAAATGAGCACCAGCATCTCTTTTCCCCACGGCCTTATTGATGGGAAACCCCAATGTCAACTTTTCTGTTTGCAGAAGAACTGATGTGCAAAAGTAAAGACAGAAAGACCCAGAAGAGCTGAGCGTGACCTCTGAGTTGGCCAGGTGGTCAGGAAGGATCCAGCACTATTTTTAAATAGTAATAATAGTACACTTTTTAAAAGTCTATAGGTGTCAAGGTAAGGAAAAATGAGGAGGGTAGAGAAAGCTTGGGCCCCGGGAGGGAGAAAGAAACCTCTGTTTCCTTTGAGGGCAGAGCATGTGTCATGTGTTGGGGAATCCCTCTCTCTCTCCCCCTCTCGCTCGCTCTTTTTCAGGCTCAAGCCACAGCTAAGGTGGAGAACAAGCTCCGTGCCCAGCGGACCCGGGCCACGCTTCACGCCTCGTGGTGCCAGCCCTCGGAGCCCCCCCAGATCACCTCCAACACTGTGGCTTCCGGGGCGTGGCTGGCCGAGCCCTGAGTTACAAAATGGTGGCAAAAGGGCAAAAAGAAGGTCTTTCCTTCCAACTTGTCATTAAACAAGCAAACACGAAGGTTCAACGTCATGGGCGCCTTTTCTAATTTCCATGAAGGAAGTTTGTTTGCAGAAAGCTACTGAGCTGCCGGCACATGGGATGAGGCTGGAGCTGCCACCGGCCTCTTCCCTGAAGGGTTTGAAACATCAGAGTCTGTCACTTCTATTCCTGTTGGCAAAGGAGACTTGGCTGGGTTGTTCTATCAAAAGCTTTCATCAAAATAGCACATTCACATTACATAAGCACATATATGTTATATTTGAGAGAGAGAGACGTTGAAGTTTGGGGGGAAATGTAAAGCACAACGCTTGCTGTATCCTGGTGACAAGTCTAAACCCCCACAGGCGGGGAGGGCTGCTCACAGGCATCCCCCCACCCAGACGCCAAAGCCCTCCCGGGGGTCAGAGAGTGTTTCTCGGTGTTGCTGTTTCTATCCGCAGTGATAGGCTTTCTGGGGGAGGTGAGCTCAGAGGGGGTCTCTCCTCTGTCCTGGCCTTTTCCCAGTGAGGACTGCAGATTCCTTAGTTGTACTTTTGAGCCCAGGTTGGGGAGGCCTGTGCTGGGTTGTCCTCTTTCGTCCTCAAACTCTGGCAGGCCTTGGGTCCCTGGGTCCCTGGGTCCCTAGGGGTGCAGCCTTCTGCGTGATCTGGCCTATTTTCTCCCGGAGATTTCTTTTTCTTCTTTTTTTTCTTTTTTTAAAAGATTTTATTTATTTGTTTGCCAGAGAGAGAGACAGAGAGAACACAAGCAGGGGGAGTGGCAGGCAGAGGGAGAAACAGGCTCCCCACTGAGCAGGGAGCCCGATGTGGGGCTCCATCCCAGGACCCTGAGATTGTGACCTGAGCCAAAGGCAGAGGCTCAACCAACTGAGCCACCCCGCCCCACCCAGAGATTTCTCCTGTTCTGAGTCCAGGAGGGCTTCTTGACCCTCTTCCCAGACGTCGAGGGCTTTCTTCTCCTGTTCCCTTCCTCCCGGGGCACAATTCAGTGGGTCTTGAATTGTGCCCCGGGGAGCAACAAGGTTTGCTACCCCTACCCAAGCAGCCTGAGGCTCCTGTTTCCCGAGTGAGCAGGTCCTGGGTGGGCCTCTGGGTGCTCCTGTAGAGGAAGCTGCTGCTCTCCCAGGCCCAGCCGTCAGGAAGGTTTCGCCCTACCCCTCCCCACCCGTCTTTCCTGTGCGCCATGCATCGCTGAGGTCCATGGAGCAGAGCCAGGAGTGGGTGCCAACGCCCCTGGTGTCTGCCGCTCCCCGGGGTTCTGTGCTCTCGGAAGTGCCCACATTCAGCCTCGGCAGTTAGTTACTCGGGTGGAATCTTCTGGCTGCTTCTGTGCTGGCCCCATCTGTCTCACGCGCTGTGCCCCAGATAAGCTGGGGCCACCAGAGTCCCCCCCAGATTTCAGGCCAGTGGCTGTCTCTCTTGCTCTTAGGGTGCAGCGCTGTTCTCTCCACCTTCCTGCATCCTAAGCAGAATCGGGAGTCCCCCCACCTTCGTCTGCAAAGAATAAAAGTGGTTTATAGGATTAAGTTTATTTTGAGTTTATTTTGTTTGGGTTTGGTTTTGATAAATGTAACAACATTCAGGGGTTGAGTGGTTTATTCTGTATGATACTTTTACGTACATCAAACAAAACCCAGGACTTTCCGAGCTGTGTTTTACAATTTACAATAGGCATTCTTTTGGGTGCATGACCTAATGATCGTCACAGTAACCCGAGACTCGCGCGTGGTCCCTGGACCCGCACGCCTGTGAGCAGCGGAGCTAAGGCGTTAACCCAGCTCTCGGGGCCAAATCTATGATTATTTTCTCTATGACATGCTTATCCTTGTAACAGTCTTGAGTTATACAAAGCCAGATGCTATTGTTCTTATGTCATTTTAATTAAAAAGAAGCTTAGGTTTTCAAGAAATTAGGGTCCTTGCTCAAAGAACAGAACTGAGCCTTTCAGCGCAAGGCTGGCTCTTGAACCCCACTCTTCAATCAATAATGATGTGCTGTGTGCCCTGTGCCAGGTGTCCTATCAGATTCAGGACTAGCAGTCACGAGACCCAGCCTTGGATCGGGCACAGGCTGCACTCTTTCATTGCCATCCCATTTAATTCTTAAGACATGCCATGAGATAGAGACCATTATATCCATTTAAAACATAATTTGGGGGGGACCTGGGTGGCTCAGTCGGTTACATTGGCTCAGCCAACTCTTGGTTTTCAGCTCGGGTCATGATCTCAGGGTCATGGGATCAAACCCTGCATCGGGCTCTGTGCTTGGCGTGGAGTCTGCTTGGGATTAAAAACAAATAAAATATATTTTTTAAAAATCATAATTTTGTAGTTTTTTAAATTTCTAAAGTAGTACTCATGGTTTTGTTTCTTAGAATCAAACTTTTTTTTTTAAGATTTTATTTATTTATTTGAGGGAGAACAAGAAAGCACCAGCAGGAAGAGGTGCAGCAGGAGAGGGAGAAGCAGACTCCCTGCTGAGTGGGGAGCCTGTCACTGGGCTCGATCCCAGGATCCTGAGATCCTGACCTGAGCCGAAGGCCAACGCTTAACCGACTGACCCATCTAGGCACCCCATAAAATCAAACTTTACAGAAGTATATGAAGTGAAAAATAAGGCTTCCATCCTCCATCCCAACACTTATGCTCCATAAGTAACCACAAGTAGGCTGTGTGTCTCATACAGGTTTCTTACCCATCCTTGTAGTTAATGCCTGTTCATACAGAAGCAGACCCCTACATGATACATTTATAATATATACTTTTTTCTATCTATGTGGGCTGACACTATTTCCACTTGATTTTTTGCACCAAATACAGGTATGTACTATGTATTTATATATAGTATACACATCTATAGAGAGAGAGATATATATCTGTATCTATAGATATATACATGTATCTTAAACATCTTTCCTTATCAGTAGATAAATAAGCATCTATGTTAATATTCCAAGCAACTGTTCAGTATTGCATTGAATGGCTGTTCTAAAATTTATTTAGCCAGTTCCCTAATTGTTAGCTATGCAAGTTATGTCTCGATGTTGTGATTATATGCAGTGCTGCAATAAATTAGCTTTGTGTTTTGCGGCCAAGATAATTAATCTCTATCTCAATATTCTCATCTGTATAATGGAAATAAAAATAGTACCTCCCAACAGGCTGTGTGAGAATAAAATGAGATCATAATATAAAGCACTGAGAAGAGCATCTGGCATGTTGCAAATGCTCAGCAATTGTTGAATATTATTATTATTATAAATTTCTGTGTTCTTTTGCAAGAATAAACAATACATCTCTGTAAGTAAAATTCATGTGTAAAAGAGCACAGACATTTAGAGTTTTGAGAAACATAGCCAAAATACCTTCCTACAATTTACTCTAAACGTGTTCAACCTCACTCATAAATAATTGCAAGTCAAAGCAACAATGCAGTTCCATTTCTTACCCACCTAATTACCAAAGACTGAATAGTTGGAAGGTAACCGGCGCTGGTGAGCATTTGGGGGAAGGTATTCTCAGACTGACTGGAATCATATTGAAGAGGCTCTCTTGCTAATTTTGTCAGGCACTCTTGGAATATCTGCAGTTGGTTTTATTGTTTTTGTTTTTTAATAATTATACAAAGTCTAGTTTGGCCTTCAATGACCCAGAAGCTGAGGGCCTATGGGTAGTGTCCCTCTGGTGAGAAAGCCCCTCCAGGTGCCACGAGTCTACTTCTGGTCCCAGGTGGTTCCCAGTAAGAGGCTCTTGCTGTATATCAGCTCCTTTAAGTCATGGGGTTAGTTCTCCAGCTGCTCGTAGGTCCATGTGCAGCAACCCAAAGGGATAGAACAAATGACACAGCAGGAGGATGGGGACCCTTCATTTAGAGTCTCTGGGGTCAGTGGTCAAGAGACTAAGCAGACTCCTGCCTCCACCACCTACCATCGTATGAGCTGAAGAAAGTTACTTGACCTCTCTCAACCTCTCTCTCCTCAATAAAGAATGCCAATATCAGCTCCTATCTCCAGGGCTGGTATTTCCATGGCCACTGGCATAAGGAAGGCCATAAAATGCTGAACCGCTCCTGTTCCAGTGGGTGAATAGCCACTGTCCTCATCAATTTGCCTGAACTCTGCATGTCAGCTCTTCCTGCCCATCCCCCCAGGCTCTCCCCCATTCTCCCACAACTAAGGGGTTCATGCCTGGCACATCAGTGGCCCTCCCTGCTTTATCACTGCAGCTGAGTCCATTTTTGATCGGCCATCGCTCGTGCCCTCACAAAGTTGAATAATTTCAACGGCACTCTTGCCCATCTCCTGGAGGCACTGGGGATGTTTGGGGTGATGCACAGGAATCACCTGGCACCCAGTACACGCTAACCATCAGTAATAACTTATGATTGTAATTGACACTAAGCTATCAGTGTAGAATGGAGATAAGCAATCCTACAGCAGGGTCACCCTCAGTCTTCTCCCTGTCTCTAGCTTCTGTGGGGAAGGGATTTTTATTTGCGGTGCCTTGCAGAGAAGAACAAAGGAAGCCAAAGAGTAGAAGGTGGTCCCCATAACGTGGGACTAGCAAAGAGAGAGAGATGGGAGACAGAGGCAGAAAAGCCTTGCTGGCCAAAAGTCTGGGAGGGGCTGGTTTGGGAATGAGAGTGGAATGTGGGAGAAAGCCATAGTTTTACTTGAGGGGGCCAGCCAGAGGCTGACTCAGCTGAAGCCCATGAGCCTACGCTTTGGGGTCATTGGTTTGCAGGGCTCCTTCCAAGACCCTGGGAGGGGCCAAGTGATATGTTGACATGGTCATATGTTTTTTGAAAACTTTGCAAAAGCAAGATGTTTTAACCACAGTTACTTATGATCTCTCTCTGTCTCTTTCTCTCCTTCCCCTCTGTCACCTTCTCCTCCTGTCAGTGGTGTTAGAGCGAAAGTGCCTTTGATAATTTAGTTGGGGTTTAGTGGATATATTTATCTGGTTTGTGGTTACTTTTGTGCAGAATTATGGTAATTCTAGCCATCCCAGCATGGGAATGGCTGCCAGGAATAATCCTATCATCCTCTCTGTGACTCCCCTGTTGTACCACCCTGGTGGCCACTTCTCTACGTGAAGGTAATCCTTTGGTTCCCAGCATCACAAGGATGTATATAAAGGAGCAACACTAGGTTTAAAATAAGAAGCAAGAGCTAGACTGAAATCTCCTTCCAACATTATGTATATAAAATTATAAGCTGAGAATTCAGTTCTCATGGATGCCTTGCTAACATGGGAGCCCTCTCCCTCCCATCAGGGGTATATCTACCCAGATATATATTTTATGAACCCCAACTCCTGGATCCTGTTTTCGTGTATCTGATGTATCATGTCCTTAGAAAGTCTGATGGTTTTAGGTGAAATGGCAATGCAGAGTTGCTGCCCACACAGCAAAATGCCCTAAGTAAACAAGGTTCTCACTGAAAGCAGTACTTTTCTATAAGTTAGCATTTGTGGGACAAGAGCAGCTCAATTACAAAATTATGTGCAATCAAAAATCAATTGCACTTTCTTTACTCTTTATAAACACTCATTTTTGTGCCTAATTTTATATTCATAATTTTGTATTCTTCTTCTTAATGAGGCCCTCCAAAATCGTATAAGCTGCAGGCTCCACAAAATCTGGATCTGCCCCTGCCTGAACTCATGGGGAGAGAAAATGTTTTCCTTTTGGATGCATTGAGTTCATTTCAGATGTAAAATAAAGTTGTGAAAGTAGGATACCCTGCTTCCAGCTCCTGTTAACACAACCATAGTTGAATCAAGAACAGGAAATGAACCAAACTGTACACCTTAGGAGAATCTCACTGATTTTTCCTCTAATACCCCTTTTCTGGTCCAAGGTCCCATCTGGGATTCCACACTGCATTTAGCTGTTGGTTCCAGCTGGTCTCTCCAGTCTATTAATTATGACACTTCCCTTGATCATTTTGGTTAAGTTGGTGTCTGTTGGGTTTCTCCATCATAAATTTAGTAACTTCCCTTTCTTGGTAGTGGATAAGAATCTTGTGGGAGATGCTTTGAGACTCTGCAGACCCTACTTCTCAAACTTTCTCCCTCTAACCTTAGTGTCAGGGATCTTGTCTGCAAAAATTATTACTGAGGTGTTTGCTTAATGGTTATTCTTTATTTCCTTCTTTTTTGTCTTTATTTAGCAATTGAAATTCTATTTTGAGGAAAAGCTGTCTCTTCTCCCCCATTTACTTACTTATTATTCAATTATTTATGTATACCAGTATGAGAAAATGGTGGCTTTTTATTTTATTCTATATGTTAAAATTCAATACTATCATCACTTATTTTGTTGCTCAAACATTTCAGCTTTGGCCCCTCAGGGTTCCTGTAGGTCGACTCCTATGTTCTTTTGACAGGCTCTCATCTTTTCTTGAGTATTTCCTTACTTTTTGGCACCACAAGATGTTCTAGGCTCATCTTGTATTTTCCTTCCCCGGCACTGGGATCAACCACTTCCTTCTGGTTCCTTTTATTGGAGACCAAGATATGGGCAGCAGTTGTGCCCATTGTTACTGGGGTGTCACTGCTTCCAGGCTCTCTCAGAGGACAGAGCTAAGGAATATATGAAAAGACAGCCTCCTGAATGAGAGAAGATATTTGCAAAGGACATATTGGAGAAGGGGTTAGTATCCAGCGTATATAAAGAACTAATACAACTCAACATCCAAAAACTAAATAATCCAACTAAAAAATGGGTCAGAAGACATGAACAGACTTTCTCTAAAGAAGACATCCAGATGGCCAACAGACACATGAACAGATGCTCATCATCACTTATCATCAGGGAAATGCAAATCAAAACTATAGTGAGCTATCACCTCACACCTGTCAGAATGGCTAAAATCAAAAACACAAGAAACAACAGGTGTTCACAAGGATGCAGAGACAGGGGACCCCTCGTGCATTGTTGGTAGGAATGCAAACCAGTGCAGCCACTGTGGAAAACAGTGTTCACTCAAAAAGTGAAAAATAGAACTACTCTATGATTCAGCAATCACACTACCGGGTATTTACCCAAAGAATAAAAGGGATACATGCAGCCCAATGTATACAGCAGAATTATTTATAATAGCCAAGATATGGAAGCAGCCAAACGTCCATTGATTGATGAATGGATAAAGAAGATGTGGTACACACACACACACACACACACACACACACAATGGAATATTACTCAGCCATAAAAAGAATGAAATTTTGCCATTTGCAATGACATGGATGGAGCTGGAAGAATATAATGCTAAGCAAAATAAGTCAGTCAGAGAAAGACAAATATCATATGATTTCACTCATATGTGGAATTTAAGAAACAGAACAAACAAGCAAAGGGAAAAAATAAGAGAGAGAGAGAGACAAATCAAGAAACAGACTCTTAACTATAGAGAAAAAACTGATGGTTACCAGAGGGGAGAGGGGAGAGGGGTGGGGGGAAGGGGGGAAACAGGTGATGGGGATGAAGGAGGGCACCTGTTGTGATGAGCACCGGGTGTTGCATGGGAGTGTTGAATCACTATATCGTACACCTGAAACTAATATAACACTATATGTTAACTAACTGGAATTAAAATAAAAACTTTTTAAAAATTTATGTAAATATAGTAACACATGTGTATATCCATATCTGTATTTCTCTATCTCTGTCTACCTATCTCTAGAAAATAATTAGCTTCTACTAATACCTCTGATCCAAAGGTAAATACATGGGAGAGGCAAACCAGTGTCCCAAAAATGACAGCAAAACCAATCCTCTGGAAACCCCCAGTCCATCCTCTAGCCGTGGGGTCTCATAGATACTTCTCAGGGGTACACACTATTTGAGGTCCCCCCCATAGTGCCATAATTTAAAGCAGATATAAGGGTTCACCTTCCAATGGGAATAGGTAAATCACCTTTGTCCTTCATAAAACCGAGGACACAAAATAAAATTAAAATGACTTGGGCGCCTGGGTGGCTCAGTTGGTTAAGCGACTGCCTTCGGCTCAGGTCATGATCCTGGAGTCCCTGGATCGAGTCCCGCATCGGGCTCCCTGCTCGGCAGGGAGTCTGCTTCTCCCTCTGACCCTCCCCCCTCTCATGTACTCGCTCTCTCTCATTCTCTCTCTCTCAAATAAATAAATAAAAATCTTTAAAAAAATAAAAAATAAAAAAAATAAAATTAAAATGACTTAATTCCTATTGTCAGTTCTCCAAATGTTATGACTGGCAAACATTCAGATAAATTAAGATGCTTGTATTCTGCTGATTCTATCTTTAAAATTATGCTTTGTTGACATTGGAGCTCTACCAGTCCTCAGCAAGTCATTGCATTTCAGGTAAAAGAGCTGCATGTAATCTGAGGTAACACTTCAGTAAGGGGTGACTGACATCGCAGGGTTCCGGGGCTCACGTGGCGTGATGCCCGCCATATCATGCAAGCTGCCGCCAGACTCATCGGCGAGGACCCCAACGTAGTGCTGATACTCCCAAAGGCAGTCAAGTCCTCCTCATGAATAATATAATAGGAATAGCATGTAGGAGCTTGTCCCTTGCTGCACTGGTTTCCACAAGAGGAATTTCCCCTAAACACTCTGGTTCCTCGTCCTGCCTCCTACTTTTCCCAAGGGAGCTGGGGTCCGAGAGCAGATCGGGAGGTCAGGAAAAGAGAATAGGCATGCACAGCCGGCCCATCCTACTCCTGACAGCAAAGAGGAGATGCGCCGGTCTGCTCCTCCCAGCCCCAAGGACTCCAAGGCCACAGTCACGTATGTGGAGGGTTATGGCTCCTTGTCTCTGCCTGTGGTTGGGCAGGGAGGTCTCTCAGCCTGGTGCTGTTCCGCAGCCTAAGCCATGATCTGGTCCAGGAGTACCTTTTGGATTGCAAGAGACGCAGGTCAGTTGAGGCTGTAGTGAGGACAGGCCTTGCAGATTTTGAATATTAACAGTTTTGAGCATCCCAGGGAGATTTGATCTTAGTGAGTCACTGCAGCTTTGGGCAGTTCTGTTTTTCAAAAGGAAGGACGGCAGGCCCTGACCTTGACCAAGCACAAGCTACCCACACCTTAGCAAATGCTCCCAGCCTTAGCCAACTCAGGTGGGTGGTAGGAGGTCACAGAGCCCAGACCTCAGCAAAGGCAGGTGCGTCTGGGACTGAGTAGGTGCATTAGCCAAACATGAGCTGTGTGGGCGGCTCTGGGGTGTCAGCTGCTACAGCTTGACCTTGAGCTATGCCGACGCAGCTGACATTTACACATGCATGCCAATATCACAGGTGAGGCGAAGGCTTGACCTTGACCTTGACTTTGGCAGGCAGAACATTTTCTTCTTTTAAACTGGGAGGCAGCTGAGTTCTGCAGGGAGTTAGATCTAGCTTTTATGCGGGTGACAAGCCGGGGGAGATGGGCAGCAAGAGACTGGCCACCCGATTCCATCCTGTAAGCACGGCTGAGGAGGCAGCTGGAGGGACGAAGCTTTAATCATGTGGTTCCCCACAGGGCCCCATGTTGGCTCTAGACATGTTCATTACAAAAGCCCCACTCCTGGCTTTAGACTTCAAGGACCCGAGCAGACTCACCTGCATGAGGTGGTGGATTTTTAGTAAAAACAAATGAAAAGAAATAGGAGTCTCTCATGAAACAGAAGCTGTCATTTTGGGTTAAGGTAGAGAAGCCTGTCAGTGAAACTGTTGCAAACCCAAAAGCTAGAAATGCCAGCGCCTCAAAGAATCACATTTGCTCGGAAAATCAAGGAGAAATCAGAGTGACATTAAAAAAGAAAAAAAAGCTTTAGGCTTATAGTCAGAACAGTAGCCCTGGAAAAATAAAAATAAAATAAGGCAGCCTGGGAGGATTAAACCGGAGAGAGAGCTTTCTTTAAGAGGCAGGAGAAAGAGCAGGATTTTAGCAGACATCCAAAGCTGTATTGAAGGAATAAGTATTGAGATCTAAGGCCAGGAGAGACAGATATAAACAGGAAAGATCTAACTGCTCTCGCAAGGAAATAGTGATCTTGGTTGCTCACAGATCAGAAACAGTGATGGAGTCCAGTGAAATCTGGCAGATCTGCCCTCTCGGGAGCTATGCCGGGCCGGCCTCCTGGAGGAGGTAAGGAAGAAGATACTTAGAGCATCAGAGTCAATGGTAAAAGCAACTGGGAAACCAGCATGAGTGGTCAGACAGACATTCCAGGTGGTTAGAGAAAATCTGAACAGATCCGAGAGACGGTCACTCAGACCAGTGTGGAACCCTCAAGGCGGCCTCCTCGGGTGCATTTCAGGGTGACGTGGTTGATGGGGTCCCAGTGTGTCTTACCCTGTGAAGACAAGGTTCAGGAACAAGGACGCCAAGATGCCCTGAGCCAGGAGGACAGCGAAGGTCGAGTCCAGGCCTGGCTGAGATACTTGTCTGATGGCAGAATGATCTGGCTCAGGAAGGGAGTTGTAAGGAGACGGGCAGTGGGGGTTTGCCACAGACCTACAACAGTTTGTTTTCTTTTGTCCTTTTTCTTACTGTGACAGCCTCATAAGTCTGTATGGAGGAATACTTCTGAAAAACAAAAGCCACAAGGAAAGAGAAGAAGAAAAGGCACTCAGACTAGGCAACAGTCCTAACCCAGCACCTGTGAGCCAAGGAGAGGGAGCCATTTGGCAAGTGGTTGAAGCTGCTGGAAACTCAAGGGGCCTCCGAAGAGTGGGACAGCAGAGGGACACCCAGGCCACCCGGCGCTTCACCATCAGGTCCTGGAAAGGGAGCACTCCCAGTGGAGAAACTCAGAGCATGAGCTCAAGCTACCAACCCAGAGGTTTCCTCATGCGGAATGGGGTAAGCATCCAACAAGACTGGGACTGGGTCGCAGACTACAAAGGTCGAAGCTCTACAAGAAGGCATGTGTGCAGGTGGATTCTCCCCAGATGAGATGAACACAGCACTTATGTAACAATAATGTCTCGATGGCATATTTCTTCCGAGTTTAAAACTCAGAGGTCAAGGACTGAGCCAATCGACACAGCCTGATGGGCACCTGTTGGGGGGGCGGTGAAAGCAAGATTGCTTCCATCCACAACATTTGTTCACATGCTTGGGTCTCAGCAAGGCTGGGCAGTGGGTATGACATGGGTGTTCCGTTATTCCTGTCCTCTTAGCTCTTGGATTATTTAAAAGAGGCACACGTGAGAGACCCGGGCAACCTCCTGCCTGTTGGAATCACCTGAGCAGCGCCGAGAAAGCACTGAGGCCTGGATCGCACGACCCAGAGGTGCTGAATGACCACGTGTGGGAGCTGTACATACTCTCCGGGTTATAGTGAGACACCCAGAATGCAGAATATCACCTTATTTGGAAATTGGGTTTTTGTAGATGTCATTAGTTAAAAATCATCAGGTGTGCCCTAAATCCAATGACAGTGTCCTTCTAAGAGACGGAGTTGGACACACAGAGCCCAGAGAAGTTGATGTGAAGGCAGAGGCAGGGATGAGATGCAAAGGCAGGTCTACAAGTCAAGGAACGCCAAGGATTTCCAGCAACCACCAGGAACTAGGAGGGGCGTGGGAAGGTTTCTCCCTCAAAATTTTCAGAAGGAACCAACCCTGAAGACATCTTGATTTTGAACATCTAGCGTCAAACACCGTGAGAGAATAGATTTCTGTAGTTTCAAGTCCCTCGATTTGTGGCACTCTGTTACGGCAGCCCCAGGAAGATAATGCACCAGTTAGTTGACTGTCTCACGTCCCCACGTGGCCATGTTGGCAACCCCTGCCCTTTCCAATAGAAGAGAGCCCAATTGCATGAAGAGCCCTCCGTCCGCTGCACATCCCATCAAGAATGTGTCTGGCTGGGCCAGAGAGGAATTAGAAACGGGAGCTTGATTTCTGGTCTTTAACTTCTTTGACTTGTAACTCACAAGGGAAAAAAAAAAAAAAGTAATTTCAAATTTTATTCCTTCGGATTCCCACCTCTTTGAAGTTTCACTTGCAAGAGGACCTAATCTTCTCATTTTATTTTATCCCCAGAAACTTCTTAACGAAGACAAGGTTGTACTCACATATGAGGAATCTTATTACTGCCTCAATTTTTGGAGAATCTTTAGGATGTCACTTGGTCATATAGCAGAAGCTCTGACAGGCGACATCAAACAGCATGGCTGGGTATGATGCGAAAGGGAACCGGAAGACGGAGTGAGTGTGCGGCCTTGGGGAGAACAGAGACCTCGAGCTGGTTTAACTCATGCAGCGTTCCCACTGATTTCTGAGCTATTTGGGAGCAGAGCATACTGCGCTCCGAGTTCCTAAGACAATCCATTAAAGAGCAGAGCCTAGTTGCAGGGAGCAGGATCAGGCCTGCCCTGATACACTGCTGGTCTCCTCCTCAGAGATATGGGGCCTGGATGACCACTGTCCCAGCAGATAAGTCCTGTGGGTAATAACGATATAAGCTGGGAGGACGGAAGCCACCTCTCTGGCCCTTCGAGAAGGGGTCTCCCCACAACACTCCAGGCTTCCTGCCCCACCCCCTCGCCAGTACAGCCAGCTTTCTGTGGCCTTCATTGCTGGGTCTGTGCCCCTGAGAGTCTGTCTTTCCTTCTCTCTCCCTACCCAGACCTGTGCAAAGCGTATCGACTAGGCATGGGCTTGCTCTCTCCCTCTGCAGCCTGTGCCGAGTCTCACCTGCAGGCAGGACGCTAGCGGGCCATATCTTGAACCTGGCCTTGTCATAATAAAGGTGACATTAAGGTCTCTGCCCGCTGATTGTCTTAGTTTACCATTAGTCAGAAATCAGAAGGGTGGGGACTGCCATTTGCTGACCCTGAAAGCAAAGGCCACTGGCCCTTACTGAGGCCTGGCCCCATGCCGAGCTCTATGCTGAACCCTACAGGAATATTACAACATTGCCGTACGGAGTTTTCACTACTGCTCTCAAAGGAAGGCAATCCATCATCCCATTTCATAGATGAGTACACTGAAGCACAGATAGGCTGGGTATGATTGCACAGACCAGGAGTGGAAGAGCTGAGATCTGAAGCCAAGCAGTCTGATCCCCAAACCCTAAAGTTAATGATAGAAAAGCAAACCTGGATAGTACCAAAACCTTTTCTGGCAATATATATCATATATTATATATTATATGGTACATGTATATAAAATACACATGGGTGTATAAATAATACATATGGATATAATAATTTGGGTATGATACTTATGAATATATATATACACACACTCACATATGAGCTTGTGAGTATATATATGAGCATATGCAGGAGTACATACTTTTTTGATTCTTATATATCATATATAGTAAATATGTGTATCCAGCAATTTCTCTTACAAGAATTTATTCTAAGAAAGAGTCAAAGAGCTGTATAAACATATATGTATAAAGTAGCTTCTTTGTAATGACAAAATGGAAACAATTTGAATATCCAAAATAAAAGTTGATTAATTAAATATATTATAATAGAGTCATGCAGGGGCACCTGGTAACCCAGTCAATTAAGTGTCTGACTCTTGATTTTGGCTCAGGTCATGATCTCGGGGTTGTGAGACCGGGCTCCCGGCACAGTGCAGTCTGCTTGAGATTCTCTCCCTCTGCCTCTGCCCCTTCCCCTGCTCATGCTTGTGCTCTCTCTCTCTCTCTCTCTCTAAAAAAATAAATAAATAAAATCTTTTAAAAAATAGAGTCATGCAACACTGGAAGGATATTTGAAAGGCATACAAATAGCACAAACGGAAGTCTCAGCAATAGCAGTAAGATGTGGAACGGGGGAAGAAGACCAAAGAGTGACCAGGACCTAGCAGGGCTGATACCTGAAGCAGGCAGTGCGAGCTGAGAACCAAGAAGCAGAGTCCCCAGAAGGTCTAGGAGCTGGGGCACCAGGTACATCCAGTAGTGGGGTGGGTGGGCGTGGTATAGAGCTACACCAAGGAGATGAATGCCCCTTCCCCTGCAAGGCCTGGAAGTGGACCCTCCCCAGGGACTGAGGCAGATGGCCTCTAGACTGGCCACCCCAGGCTTCCTCGAGGGCAGGGCCACCTCAGAAGACAGGAAGGCTAAGGTGCTTGCGTTCTGGATGCTGACACCCTGGGCCCCCTCCTCTAACAGCTCCCGGGCATGGGCTACCGGACCTCGACTTCAGGCAGGATGCTAGCAGCATCTCCTCTGGAAAAGGCCTAAAGATTTCAAAATCAACAATTTCCCATGAAACATCCAATCTTTGGAAGAGTTTGGCCAGGTGGGAAGATTGTGATCCAGTTGTGCAAATGGAGCAAAGAGGTGACCCTGGAGGGCAAGCCCGTGGCCTGTGTGTGTCCCTCTTGGGTGACCACCAGGATTGGCCAGCTTGAGGTTCCCAAACTGAACACACTGAGAGCCAGATGGAAGAGGCAGGACCGACAGAATGTTCCATAAACACGGGTGGAAATTACACCCTATCTGGGGACACAGCCCAGAGTCATGCTGCCAGGGAACAAAGATAAGAGCAAAGCCGTTGGTCTGTTAGCGCAGGAAACAGCATGGGTTTTGGTGACAAAACCCCAGAATGACAGTGACCAGAATTCAGAACAAACGTGGCAAGGATGTGCGTTCACAGGGAAATTCATTTCAGATCTCAGAAGGAGCCAAATACACCCAGGGTCCCAGTACTGTCATTCAATTAGCCCAAAGACCAGTGGTTAGAAAGAATTGGCAATTTGTGGATAAGAAGTGAAAATAGATCTTACTAGTTCCATTACCAACTGTGGCCTTCTGCATTTGTTCTTCATGTGTCAGTTTGGGGTTTTTGTGACCAAAC
Source organism: Phoca vitulina (assembly GCF_004348235.1). Taxonomy (NCBI): domain Eukaryota; kingdom Metazoa; phylum Chordata; class Mammalia; order Carnivora; family Phocidae; genus Phoca; species Phoca vitulina. The sequence continues at coordinate 5,519,730 of NW_022589704.1, read as the reverse complement.
AAAGAACACTCATTACAACTATCAGTCTGCCATTAGAGGCCCAGAACGCTCTTCAAGAGCGCTGGGGATGATGTAGTTATGCACGGGCTAGCTGGGTATGACCAGGAAAGCTGGATGAGCCACACCTAGCACCAGAGATCGTCCTCATTGTGCCCACAGTAAATATTCAGACAGTGGAAGCCAGGGTTAAAGGGTGCTGAGGGTTGGATTATGGCCGCCCCCCCCCACCACCACAAAAGATAGGTTGAAGTCCTCACCCTTGGGTACCTGTGAATGTGACTTTATTTGGAAATAGGGTCTTCACAGATATAATTAAGATGTAAGTTAGGTTGAGGTCAGACTGGAGTAGGGTAGATCCTTTATCCAGTATGACTGGTGTCCTTACAAGAAGAGGACAAGAGGCACAGAGACGTACACAGGGAGAAGGTCACGTGTGTATAGAGGCAGGGAGGGGAGGGATACGTCCACAAACCAAGCAACACCAAGAATTGTTGGCAGAGCTAGAGAGGGGCATGGAAGCTTTGACCTTTGAGCCTCCAGGAGGGAACAACCCCGCTGACACCTTTGATTTGGGACTTCTGGCCTCCCTACTGTGAGAGAAAGAATTTCAATTGTCTTACGCCACCCAGTTTGTGGTGCTTCATCTCAGCAGCCCAAGAAAACCAACACAGAAGGGCTCAGAGGTGCACCCTGGACTAGGATCGGAACCCACATCTCCTGCTGCTCTTCCCCACACCTGCCTCTACTCATTTGGGAGCTCATTATCAGTACTCCTCAGGGGGCATGAGGAAGACAAAACAATTGTTCCCCCGAGAGAGGGGATGCTGAAACATACAAATGTGGAAATGGAGCCAGGCTCAGGCGGTCCAGCACGGACAAAGTGAGCAGCCCGCCTCCCGTTATAGATTTGTATTCCTGGTAGTTCAATACAAGCCTAAAAGCCCTCCAACCTGATTTTCAAAATTCAATACTGGCAGAGAGGAAAATAAGCCTTTGTTTTTCATTTGTGAGGACAATGTCTCTGTTCGCAAGCAAGAGAGGAAAACGAACACGGAATGTGAAACCAGATGATACTTCTTTCCCGAAGCCCTTTTTTCTGCCTCTCAACTGTGCTCCACAGTTTTTCAATAAAGGACAATTAGATCCATGATGGCTGCATGGTCCCTGCATAGCCACAGGTCTGTGGAATTTGTGCGCGGTGGAGAGCAAATTGGTCTTCTTTAAATTCTTACTAATTAGATACCTCTTATCTGAATGCAGCATCCTTTCTGCCTGTTCCCACGGGGAGGCCCTATAGCGGCAGTAAGCTCGGCGGCGGGTCTGCCGCCTGCACCTGTACTCCGAGCTTGGCGCCCACGCAGCTGCACCTGCCAGCCAGGTAGGGCTCCTGCCGGGGGGAGCTGGGGCGCACGGCGTGAAGTCAGCTTCGGCCAGAGAGGGTACAGGCCTGTCCAACGGCACCCAAACCCAAAAGAACTGCACAGTGGGTTGTAGTACCTGCCAACTTTTTAAATTTCTCTTTTTGCTCCCCTAACTGTTGTCCTTGTACTTTTGTTCTATAGGATCTGGAGGAGCTCTGAGAAGAGAGCTAGGACACGTTAAAAGGAAGAGAGGGAGAAGGGAAGGGAAATCAGGGAAGATCCCAAAGCAGTGGAAGGAGGTGTTCACATGCCATCATAAATGATTTGTTTCTTCTCTGTTGTCTTAGAATTTCAGGGAAGGTCCCATTCCTGAGGGCAATTGTAACCTCAGGTTCTAAGGTAGACCTTCAAGACATAGGCCCATGGGACTTATCCTGAGTTGACCACGTAGGCTCTGCTCCTCAAACCCGATACCATGAGCAGGCTCTCCAGTCAAAGACTAGAGTGTATTGGAGGTAATTGTGGGAATAGAGAACAGTCGAACTGTGGGGGTGGGGGAGTGCTAACCCCCAACCTCAAAAAGCTCCAAGAGAATCTTCCTTACAGTGCTGCTGCCTGTGTCTTTCTCCCACGTGGATGGGGTCTGAGCTGCAGAAACTCATGCCCGTCCTGCTGCCCTGGGCTGGAGTTTAGATGGCTGGGCTTGGGAGAACTGTAACCTGCTCCCCACGGGAGGGCCCTGATGTGGGGTGCTGACTGGAACACCTATAATGACAGGTCTAGGAGAGAGGCTACCATACAGTTGCTCAGACCCCCAACATTTGGGGTTGTACAAATCCATCAGTTTTCTCTGGGCCAAGTGGATGCTGAAAAGGTAACCTGATAGCTTGGGAACCCACCCAAGAAGGCAGCCTTTGAGGTCATGGGGACCTCAGCAGTAAGAGGCTATGGGGTGGACCCCCGGGCAGGAAGTCACCCAGAGCACAGGCCCTCGAAAGAGCTGATGCCTTGGGTGCAACAAGAGAGCCAGCATTCAGACACTTGGTCATGACCAAGAGCTTTGGCAGAGGCTCAAGATGGGTGAGGAATGACTGCTGTTGGGGTGGGAGGGCCCACAGATGTAGAGCTGACAATGCGGAAGCTAACCCTCCACCCATCACCATTTGCCTTGAGCTGGCTTCCCATGAAAACTTGGGACTATCTGTGTATGCACTTGCGTGTACCTATGCACACGCACTCTAGTTCTTAAAATGGCACATCAATCCTTTAACTCTTTTGCTATGTTCTCCACCATCACTGTTAGTGTAGCTTTTAGATGTTAAATATTAAGGTGAAAAAAGATGGAAATGGGATATAAAAGTGTGGGAAATACCAAGGAATGAATTGCCATCTGCTGTGCTAAGGCTGGGGAATAGACGCTTCTGCTGAGTGATCCTACTGCTCTGAGATATGGTAACGAGAGAAGCTCTCCGAAAGTTCTTTGCAGATATAGAAGTTCAGCATAATCAGTGAAGCCAAGCAGAGTGTCCAAAAATAGACTCCATTGCCCACAGGAATCCAGCATAATGGTGACATTTCAAATCAAGGGGAAAAGGTAGGTTCAGTAGATGATATTGGGACAACTGGTTGGCCATTTAGGGGGCGTTAACACCAAAGTAAAATCAAGATATATGGTTTGTGAGACAGAAGCCACTAGCCATGTGTGGCTATTTAAATCTAAATTAAAATTAGGGGTGCCTGGGTGGCTCTGTAGGTTAAGCGTCTGACTCTTGATTTTGGCTCAGGTCATGATCTCAGGGTCCTGGGATCAAGCCCCGTGTCAGGCTCGGGGCTCAGTGGGGCATCTGCTTGAGATTCTCTCCTTCTCCCTCTGCACCTTCCCCTGCCCGCAAGTGCTCGCGTGTGCGCTCTCTCTCTCTCTAAAATAAATAAATAAACAAATATTTTTAAAAATTGAATAAAATAGGCCTCATTTATTCAATCACATTAGCCACATTTCAAGTGGTGAAGAACCACATGTGGCAAGTGACCACCAGACTGGACAGCACAGTATGTGTCATTGCAGAAAGTTCTGTTGAACAAAGCTGTCTAGATGGTTCAAATGTTTAAATGTTACATCTTACCTCATTAAAGCACTAGAAGAAAAATAAACATAAATTTTAAAATATTGGAATGAAGGAGGGTCTCAAAATGGTTCAAAAACATAGACACCAGATAAAAATGGTTCAACTCAGTAAGTAAAGATTTAACATTTTCTCTGTATGAAAAATAACTTAAGTTTCACACAGTGAAAAACCAGGGGAAGATCTATAACCCATAAGCAGATAAAGAGCTAATATCCTTAATAAAATCATAAGAAAAATGCCAACAAAAAAACATGCCGGGGGCCAGGCATGTCACAGAACCAAAGATATAGATGGCCAAAGAGTATATGAAAAGATGCTTAACCTCACTCATAGTTAAGGAAATGCAAATTAAATAATGATGATACCATCTGTTGTTAAATAATGGAGGAGTCCACTTTATAACTATCATTGATAAAAAATGTAAAAGTTTGCAAAACCATAACACCTCCCACCTGTTGGAATGGCTAAAATAAAAACACAAGAAATAACAGGTGTTGGCGAGGATGTGGAGGAAAAGGAACCTTAGTGCACTGTTGGGGAGAATGCACACTGGTGCAGCCACTCTGGAAAACAGTATGGAGGATCCTCAAAAAATTAAAAACAGAACTACGCTACAATCCAGCAATTCCACTTCTGAGACTATCCCCAAGGAAACGGAAACACTACCTTGGAAAGATAGCTGCACCCCCGTGTTCCTTGCAGACTTGTTTACAATAGCCAAGATGACAAAACAACCTAAGTGTCTCCTGATGGATGAGTGGGTAAAGAAGCTATGATGTTATTCAGCCATGAAAAACAAGGAAATCCAGCCATTTGTGACAACACGGATGGACCTCGAGGGCAGTGTGCTAAATGAGATAAGTCAGACAGAGAAAGACAAATATTGTATGATCTCACTCATATGTGGAATCTGAAACAACAATAACAACCAGACTCATGGAAAAAGAGGTCATATTTGTGGTTACCGGGGTCGGGGAGGGAAGAAGGGAGCAACTGAAAGAAGGTGGTCCAAAGAGGCAAACTTCCAGATACAAGATAAAGGAGCACTAGGGATGTAATGTGCACCAGGATGATATCGGCCAGAGATGCTGTACCATAGACAGGACAGCTGCGGAGAGAGTAGGTCCTCAGAGCTCTCATCACAAAGAGAACCTTTTTTCTTTCCTTCTTTTTGTTTTCTTTCTTTTTATGGTTATCTTTATGAGATGAGGCATGGTAACTAAACGTACTGGGGCAATCATTTCACAATACATGTAATTCAAACCACCATGCTGTGCACATTAGACTTTATACAGCAATGTGCATCAATTACATCTCAGTAGAAATAAAAAAATATTTTTTTAAAGTTTGCATGTAACATGAGCTAGACTGTGGAATTTCTGGTGGGTTCATACATGGTCCGCAGAAGAATAAACTAGAACAACCTCTTGGGAGGCAGTTTGTCAGCAGAAATCTAAATTTCAAATGCACGCTACCTTTGGACCAGTATTTCCATCATTAAGAATTTACCCTGCAAATAAACTTGGAAATGTGTACAAAGTTATGTTCACAAGACGGTCACTCGCAGTGCTTTTTGTTACAGCAAAACAAAATCTGAATGTCTATTAAATGGTCTATTTCAATAAATCATGCTACAGTCGTATAGCGAGATAGCATGCACCCATTAAAAATATATGTGCTGATAAGATCCCCGAGATAATAATTAAGTGAAAAATGTAAGCCAAGAACAGTGCATGGTGTGATCCTAACTTGGTTTTGTTCTGTTTTCAGATATACAAAATATACATACAGATTCTGCATACACGCAAATACACATGGACACAAGGGGACACAAGAGCCTTCTCATAAATGCTCCCAAAGACTAGAACTGGGGTGGGGGAGGGGCATAGGTTTATTTTTATTTTTTTCTCTTTAGACCTTTTTGTGCTTTGGAGTTTTTTACCTTATGCATTCATTTGTCTATATTAGAAAGGATTTAGTTTCAAAAAATGCTAAAGGCACTGCATACATGGAAAACAGCCATCACTTCTTACCTAAATTTAATTCCCAAAGGGTGGTATCCCCCCAGGTAATGTAGACAAAGGGACCCAGGCGAGTTTGGAGACGCAGAGCTCAAACTGCCGCGCATGCGCCGTACGTGGGAGCTGCAGCTGTCAGTCACCACGGAAGCAGAAGGACGCGGTTCCCGATGTCTCCGTGCCAGCATGCCAGGCCAGGTATCACCTAACTCCAGCTACCGGATACCCGGTGAGAGGATCCAGCTCTGACTCAGAGAAGGATCTGGTTCCAGGGAATTTTGTCTTCAAGAGCAAGTCATGTGACAACCCAGTAAGAGACCCCGCCGGCCCGTGGAAAGCCGTGGGAAATGGAAGTTGGTCCTGGCTCCCGGCTTCGCGGAGGATTTTCTATGCACCAGAGGTGAACCCGGGGGCCAGGTTATTGCAAAGGCGCAGAGCAGGCTGTTGGGGACGGCTGTGACAGCTCACACTGCCGCGGTGGAGGACGCGGTTCGGGGACAAGCGGGTGTTCTCTATCATCCCACAGCGCCCCTGGGACTGAAGCTCGGGAGGCCTCGCGTGGGTCTGGAAACGCAGCCTGGACGGGACAGGCTGGCGACAGGCACTGCTGGGGACGTCGGCTGACAAGTAGAAGCCTTGTTTTGTTCTCTGGAGAAACAATGGAGCTTCCATGACGCGGGGAAGTGTTTAAATGTCTCACATTCTCTAACATCCCACCACCCTGGGTTCACGCCTTTTATTTGGACATATTCTCTTCCTATCTTCCTTCCCTTGGATACATATTTTTCACATTTCTAATTAACACATACCCCCCAAAAATAACATTTTGCCATTTTATTTTATTTTTTAAAGATTTTATTTATTTGAGAGAGAGGGAGAGCGAGAGAGAGAGCACGAGCAGGGGGAGGGGCAGAAGGAGAGGGACAAGCAGACTCCCCACAGAGCAGAAAGCCCAACACCGGGCTCCATCCCAGGACCCAGGACCCATGAGATCATGACCTGAGCTGTAGGCAGACACTTAACTGACTGAGCCACCCAGACACCCCACATTTTGCCACTTTAAACCATGTAATATTAAATGCATAGCACTCCTACTTACAGTTTCAATGGACTATAAGTCCATTATTTCACCAAGCTGACACCCTGTTCCTGTTCCTGTTTTGGGTGGTTGCACATTGCCGGATACTTCTTATTTGGTAATCTGAAAGATGGTACTCCAGTGAGCATCTTCACCGTATCCAGTGTTTTCCTCCTATCAAATTACTTCCTAAATATACTCAGGACTGAAATCACAAGACAAAAGACATAAACATTTTTGCAACGTGTCGTCACATTGCTTTCCAGATGGGTTATAATGGTATTAGGTGATGGGACAAGGATGGAACCACAAAACCATAGGCCTTAGCGATCCTAGTCAGCCAGGCTGCTATAACAAAATACCGCAGGTGGGTGGCTAACGAAAATGGAAATTGATTTCTGCCAGTTCTGGAGGCTGGAAGTCTGAGATCAGGGTGGCAGCGTGGTTGAGTTCCGGTGAGAGCTGTCTTGTTGGCTCATAGACGGCCACCTTCTTGCTGTGTCCTCACCTGGCGAAGAGAGAGAAAGAGAAATCTCCCTCTTCTTATTAGGTCACCAGTCCTATTGCAGGAGGACCTCATCCTTATGAACTCATTTAACCTTAATTACCTTCTAAAAACCCGAACTCCAAATACAGTCACCCTGGAGGTTAGGGCTTCAACATACGAATTTAGGGGGAACCCAACTCTATCCACAGGAGTAGCTTTACCACTAGGGAAGCTGCTGGACCATCTGAGCCCAGCTCCAACCAGAGATACATGATCACACCAGCCGCTTTTCTCTGGAGAAACGCTAGAGTGTGGTGTGTGGAAGGGGAATGTGAGCCCTGACCTTACGAGAGTCTGGGGTAAAGTCAACAAAACAGGGGAGTGGGGAAGGCTTTCCAATATTCATATTGAGACCTGGAAAGTCATTCCATCTGGTTTGTTTATAATCTATGATAATCACTGACTATGAGCTCAGCTTTGGTGAATTAGGAATGAGGCTATTACATTCTGGACCTGAACCAGCCGGCAACCACCTGCTCTCAGGTTCTTCCACTGCCAATCTTTGGGGACCCTACTTTGACTGGATACCACCACCAGGACCTTCCCAGCTTCCCTGGCATCCTGGGGTAGCTTCATGAAGACAGGTTTATTTGCTTTAGAGGATCTCTAAAAACATTTGTGGACTCCGGACATCTCCAGTGCCTCGGAAACAGGTGGTGCATGAGCTCAGGCTGAGGTCAAAAAGTAAGCATCACGAAGATGAATCCACACTGCATTGGCTTCCCCAAGCCCGTCCCCATCCTCTCCCAACATCCCATACAGGAGGGCCTGTTCCTTTCAAGGTAAAGTAGAGAAGCTTGCCTGCAAATGTGCCATTTGCCATATCTTGTCCTCTGCTGGACCTTTGATACACCCTGGGCAGTCAGCACTGGACAGCCCCATGTGGATCAACGCTTTGGCCATAAGGATTTTTCTGGAAAGGACATGTGCCTCCAAGACCAGAACTGGTGGCTGAGGCTGCAGAGCAGACATGGCAGGACTAGGCACCCCTACTCTTACCCTACCACACCCCATGCCTGGGGGAGAACCCTCGAGTGTTGCCACTCACTTCCCCACCCAGACTCATCGCTCCTTCCATCCAAAATAAAAACTCCATATCTGGGTCCAACACACGTGCAAGTAATGTAGATTTTACTGATTTTCCATGGAAAGAAAAGAATGCCATATCTTTTTTTAAAAAAATCACGTCATATAATACAATTTAACGAGACTTCCCTATTAGTCCCGTTGTTTCTCTCTTTAGGTTTTTGACCAGAGTGTCCATCACTGGACCTCTCCCCATCTCCCCATCTCTTCCCACAGAACCTCAAAAAATTACCTTCTATCGTCTGAGGCTTTTCAACTCCATTCTCGTGCAAACATTTACTCTCTCTCTTCAAAACAAACAACCCTATCATTTGCCAGAACTCGACCAGATTCTGCTCCTCAAGCCAGTCCCTGCGGCTTCAGCTCATTTTGGCCATTAAGGCCAAGGTCAAAGGCCGGTTCAGGTGCTACAGCGTAATAAGGTAATGAAGCTGGGAGAAAGGAAAAGGGAAATCTGGCCCAACCTTGGGTCCAGAGACACTGAAGCTGATGCAAAGTGTAAGTTACCTCAAGTCCACTAGAGCAGACACTTGAAATGAGTGAGGTAGCCACGACACAGCATTTACTTACCTTTGACCACCCGGACAGCTCTGGGAAGGAAGTGACTATTTTGTTTATTACAGTGTCCCAAATCCTTGGCCCACTGCCTCCCACAGAGTGGGTGCTCAATAAACATTTGTTGACTGGCTGATTGGCCCCATTTGTGCTACCCCAACCGAGCCTATGAATGTGTATATCCCAAAAAATAAAATAAAATTGCAGAGGGCATATTTAACCTAGGCTCAGTTAGACACACGTTGAGTTTGAGAATATAATTGTTGTTAATTACACATGTGTACATTAAATTAGTAACTGCTGTTTCTAATAAGATTGTGGGTAAAGTCAGTTCCCGGGACACCTATGTGGCTCAGATGGTTTAAGCGTCTGCCTTTGGCACAGGTCATGATCTCAGGGTCCTGGGATAGAGCCCTACCTCGGGCTCCCAGCTCAGCAGGGGAGTCTGCTTGTCCCTCTGCCTCTGCTCCTCCCCCTACTTGTGCTCTCTCTTTCTCTCTTATGAATAAATAAAATCTTTTTTAAAAATGTCAGTTCCCAGAAACAGTATGCTAATATCATATGTGGTAGGTATTTTAGTTGCTCCATTTTGCAGATGAGGGAACCAAGTCCTGAAGATGACGGTGAGTTCACCCGAGTCACACAGCAAAGAGCGGCAGAGCCAGAACTTGAACAAAGGACTGACCTATGCAAGCTTCTGGTTGTGGTTGCTTTCGTGGTTCTCCAGGGAGCACACTGGACCAGACATTTTGTCCTACGGCTGCCTCTGCCATTGACCTTTGGGTGACTGGAGGCTAGCTTTAAGCCACTGTTTCCTCATCCATAAATAAGAACCATCTGGAGGTGCTGTGCCCAGGTCTGTCCTGCTGAAATCACGAGCACGAGACTGGTGGTGCTGATTACCACTTCCAGGAAAGGCAGTTTGGCCGAAAGCGAGCCAGGCTGGCATCCAGTCTGCTAGTGAGGTGGAGGCGGGTGACCGGCCCTGGGCCCGCATTGCTGCCAGAAGTCAAGGACCATAAAGTTCTACCCCAGCTCTGGTGGGGGTGGGGGAGGGGGAGGGGGGAGAATTGGCTAGAACGCCCACCTCATCCCAATTAGGACATTTTACCCTATAAACCTGGGAATGACTTGGTGCTTTTAATAACCAGGCTGGTGGCTGAGGATATTGACCCAAGCAGGACCTCTGGAGTCCCAGAGAAATGTCCTCTGAGGAAATTCATTTCTAAGAATCTTCTAGAAGCTGCTTTGGTTTTCAAAAATACCATGACTTTCCTAAAACAGAGCTGTGGTCTAAAATATTTTAGAGAGACATTTAATGGCGAGGATTAGAACAGCAACAACAAAAATGTTCCCACTAACAGCCATGTGCGTTGTAAAGCACCCCCCACCCCGTCCCCACACCATGCTGGTTAACCAGAGATTTTTGGTGAACAGGTGCACTACAGCCCAGTAATTCCACATGAGATGGGCAGACAAGCTCAGTGGCTTCCCCTGGAATCTGTGGAAAGTGAAGTATCTCATGCCTTTCCCGAGCCTACTAAATCAGAACCTGGGATTTTAGGCTCCAGGTGATCTGTGAGCACGTGAAAGTCTGTGAAGCGCTGGCCTTCAGGTCCTCTGGTCCATCCCAGGTTTTTCAAGTTGGCAAACAGAAGCGCAGGTGAGGAAGTCATTTACTCTGGTGACAGGAAGTTGGTGGCTCTGTTCGGGGAGCCCCCCACCCCTCACTCCTGGTTGAGGCAGGATCGCTGTTGCTTCCTGTGCCCCAGCACCTCCTCCCCGGTTGTGAGACTGTCTTCCCCTTCCTGGAGCCCCAGAGATGGATGGAGGAGGGACCAATGGAGTGCCTCCTAGAGTAGCAGACTGAAAGGGACCAAAACATCCCTGCTAACGAACCAAGGTGGGGATTCCCAGAATCCTCACCCAGTGTGTGAAGAGGGGTGTGGAGAACATGGTGGTGCCTTTCCCTTCGCCCTAGGTTCACTGCCCAAACACACAGAAGGATCTTCCCTGTGGGAACCCAAGGGATTTCTGTGATCCCAGAAGTGTGTTAGTTTGAAATGTCAGGTAACTGAGGCTCCAGAAAATAGTCCTTAATCAGTGGATTGGTGAACAGGTATCCCAGCTTCCTCACCCTTTGGGGTGACCCCTATGCAGTCTCCTCGAGGATCCTGGGGTACTGAACCCCAGTTGCCTATCACAACATCCTTCGTAGGAGCACACTCTACCCTGGCTTCCTCCCGTTCCCCATTTCACTTCCTAGCACCCCCTCCGGGGCTTCCTGGGATCACCTCTCAGATCAACTCCTTGCACTCAAATCCTCATCTCAAGGTCTGCTCCTAAAGGAGTCCAACTGGACTGCAGTGAGAAGCCCAAGGACAGTCGGACAGTTGCCACACTGCTTTCTATGGAGGGTGATTTCCAGGGCCTTCCAGAGCTGAATTTTTTGCTGAATAAGTGATGCAGGTTTGGGGCAGAGCTGAACAGCCGTGGAGAATGGAAACAGGGCTGGCTCACGATATCCCCATGGCACCTTTTTCTTTATCCTCCTGAGTAGCCCAGCTTTGCATCTACATACATTAACTATTTAGTGAATGTTGGTTTGGATGGATGCCAAGGCCACCCATCAAGCTCCATCTAGCTTTTCGTGATGCTCTTGGTCATAACTGCCTCAAAGACCTGGTTGATACAACGTAACTAGTGAAATTTAGAAATGAGCTGCCGAAATTTGCTGTATACTGTTAGCATATTCATGAAACTCCTATGTGCTCAATCCCACAGCATCAAGAGGAAAACTCTGCACTTACCTTGCTACCCCTTCCTTATGTATCCATAGGTCTCCCCACGGGGATAGCGAAAACTCCAAGGGAGTGCAGATTAATGACTCCCTGACTTCCATTCCAGACCCTTCCTGTGATTTCCTGTGCTATGTTACCTTTAGAGGTTTACTTTAAGGCAACATCTTCTGGAGACCCCTCTAAAACAAGGCAGAACCCTCCAAAAGTAATGTGGGGTTCAACAAACCCTTTCTGCAGAGGGCTTGAGAGTAAATAGTTTAGGCTTTTCGGGCCGTATGGTCTCTGCCATAGCTACTCAACCCTGGAGTGTGAAAGCAGCCATAGAGAGCATGCGAATGAATGGATATGGATGTGTTCTAATAAAACTTTATTCAGACACTGAAATTTAAATTTATATAACTTCTGCATATTACGAAATTGTCTTCTTTTGACTTTTTAAAAACCATTAACACGTAACCATGATTCTTATCTTATAGGCCCTATAGAAACAGGCCGTGGCTGGGGTCTTGTCTGCAGGCTGTAGTTTGCAGACCCACAGCCTAGTGCTCTGTCAGCCCCTCTCTGCTGTCGGTGGGGGGAATGGTGGAAGGAGAGTAGAATCTGAGGGTGCTGTCAAAAAGAAAAGCAAAGGGGAGTGTTCTGCACCAATTCCATTCTGCCCATGTCATCCCTTTGCTCTCTCCTTCCATGATGAGCAAAGCAAAAATGCCCCAAGCAGATAACGCCCACAGATGATAATGAAGAAGTGTCACCAGCCTAGAAAATATTTAAATACTTAGAAAGCATTTTGATGCCCTGTGATGGTGCTTCTTAAACTTTCCCCAAAAGCAAATCTGGTGGAGAACCTCATATATTAAAATAAAGTGGAGCTTTTATGTAGAGGGAACCAGAATTGGGGAGGAGGGGAGGTGGAATAACCCAGCGTACTCAGATCTCTGCCTGTGGGCTTCCTTGGAGGTTCCAAGGAACCCAGTTTGACAACTGCTGTTCTCTGAAAAGGCGGAAGGGAGTTCAAACAAATGTCTGCTGTTCTTTTCCAAAGGCAGTCCTATGATCTTGGGAGATATGTGGAAAGTTCGCTGGCGTGCTGCACCCCAGGTATGCCCTGGATCCCAGCCAGGCACGTGCCGTCGCCTCCCCTTGCAGTGCACACTCATACTCTGGGCAACGTGACAGAGGGCACACAGTGACACAGCAGGAAGGAATCCTTGCAGCCAGCGTGCTGAGCTGGGTGGGTCGCAGCTTAGCAAAGCAGCAGCTCCCACTCCCCAACATGCCCAGTGAGATGAGAGAGCAAGGTTAGGGCAAGAAAATGCCCTTTGATTTCACAGGAAGCAGCACAATAACCGTGCCCCTCGATCCAGAGAGGTTTTGTAATGGGCTCGTCTTCCCTACTGCAGAAAATGTCTCTGTGATCATGCTGATGGAAACTCTGCTGTGTTTTTTTTAATCAGGAGAGACGCTGTGGTTAGGAAGGAAGGTGCACGTGCTCACACTCAGAAAACAGAAAATCGGTCTTTAATTCTGGGTGAGTCACCATCCCCCGACCCAGCCCACAAGGTCTGAGAAGGTTAAATGAGATAACATCCAAAGGTGCCAAGTACTTAGTGGCGATTCGATAAATATTTAAAGGGAACCTATATTTGGAAACCAAGGGAAAATCGAAGAACAGAAAAGCAATCCTTTTTTGGTCGATGTCGTTTTACTTGCATTCAGAGGGTACGCCGAGAGGAACGGATTACCCAATGTATGAGATCCTCAAGTTTAACAAAAGCCCCAAAGACATTGTAGCAGGTAATCTATCAAACAAAAAGCATGAAAATGCTTTCAAAAACTTTACACGAGGAGTGTGATGAGACAGATACAGTTGGTAAGCATTATAGAAACCGTCCTTTTAGCTGCCTCAGTAGATCCATTCTAAATCATTACATGGTTTTCACATGATCGGGGAGACGATTATATAATTTCAAAAGTGTCTGTAAACTACTCATTTGCATCTGATTTCTCAGTGTCTCATTTGTTCATCAGCCAAAGCCATGTGTATAAAACCGGCTATTTAATCTGTGCACAGAATGTGTACAAGCAAATTAATCTTCCGTTTTATGAGAGAAAAATTCATACACTCAGAATTATCATGCGTTCTGCACTTGATACACCGAGGAGATGCTTTACACAGTTGTGTGAGCGTGTGTCTCCATAAATACCCACTTTAAAAACCGATGCAAATCTAAAGTCAGTGTGCAAAGGATAGATGCATTTTCACACCCCCAGTAGCTGACATGAACACAGACCAGTGTTTTCGTGGCACGAGGAAGATGGCTTGAGGGCATTGCTAGGAGAATAAGGCATCTTTGCCTTTTACATTCCTTTGGGAAAAGGAAAGAAATCACAGCAGCTGGGGCCATGGAACCCGTCCAGGACAACTGTCGTGTGGCTGTATGGCCATCAGGGAAGGGGCAGGGGCATTTCTACTGAGCAGTGGATTTCTGCCCTGAGGCTGGCACCCCTCTCTGCTCCAGGCTCTCTGATGCCATAAGCCTGCTGTATCTGCAGCCTTGTTGATCCCCACCCCTGTGTGGGGCTAGGACCTGGGGGCTTTCCCAGGCTCACTGCTGCTCCTGGGTCTGCTTCTAACAAGCAGTGCAGGTTGGGGAAGCGACTTCACCCATGGGGCCTTTCTCATGTGTGCGTGAAAGGGACTCTGAGGTCCCCTGCACAGCTTGATTATGTGACACTCTCAGCCTGCAGCCTTCCAATTATTTCTCTCGCGACCACTGGAAAGCAGGCTTGAGTTTTGATTCGACATGCTGTTACAAGGACTTGGCTTGTCCAGCAATCCCACTTCTGGATTAATACACCCAAAGGAAATGAAGGCGGTGGTCTCCGGGAGATGTTCGTGCACCCATATTTGTAGCATCATTATTCGCAACAATCAAAGGATGGAAGCAAGCCAAGTGACCGCCAAGGGATGAATGGATAAACAAATGTGATCTAAACAGGCATTATATATATATATGTATATATATATATATGCATGCATATAAAACGGAACGTTCCTTAGCCTTACAAAGGAAGGAAATTCTGCCACGCGCTGCCACATGGGTAGACTTGGAGGACATCATGCTCGGTGAAATTAGCCAGACACAGAAAGGCATATACTGCATGATCCCACTTAGAGGAGTCAAATTCGTACAGACGGAAAGTAGAGCAGTGGTCGCCGGGGGCTGGGGGAGGGGAATGGGCAGTGTTGTTTAGTGGGTATGTTATTGCAGTTTGCAAGACGAGAAAGTTCTGCAGATTGGATGCACAACTATGTGATTAGACTTAACGTCACTGAACTATACACAGAAATGGTTAAGACTGTAAGTTTTTTGTTACTTTTTTCTTTTTGCCACAATTTAAAAATAATAAAATAAAGGGGTGCCTGGGTGGCTCAGTCGGTTAAGCGATCAACTCTTGATTTCAGCTCGGGTCATGATCTCAGGGTCGCCCTGTGTCAGGCTCCACGCTGAGCATGGAGCCTGTTTGGGAATCTCTCTGTCTCTCTCCCTCTGTCCCTCCCCACCCCACCCAGTCTCAAAAAATAAAATAAAGTAAAAATAAAGTAAAGTAAGATAAAATAAAATAAAATAAAGTAAAACAAAATAAAGTAAGGAAAATAAAGTAAAATAAAATAAAACAAAGTAAAGTAAAATAAAATAAAGTAAAATAAAATAAAAACAATGAAATAAAGGACTTGCCTGAGAAGACTTAACCCTCTGCCAAGGCTGGACACCCTGGCTTGCCTGCTCTGCCCTGTCCTGAAAACAGGAGGAGGGGAGTTCCGTGAACTTGGACAGGAAAGCACCAACATCCCTAATTTCACTAAGCTCTAAGTGAAATGTCCTATCACCTTCTGTCATGAACGTAAACAAAAAATCACAGAAGAATTAGCAGTATCTGAGACTTTGCCGCCAAGGGGAATCAGATATTTTCTATCACATTCAAATAATACAAATATCTTAAAATATTGTTTAGGTTTATCAGTAATCCAAAGTTACAGTAGTTGGTAAACTGGCTGCTTTATCTTGTTAATTAATATGTTTATAAAGAAGCACATATATTCCTATAAACTTAAATATCTTGATAACTGTATGTCAATATATCTGGTTCTTTCATAAGTTTATGTATGTTACTGAAAGAATTTAAAAACATCAAATTAAATTTTAGATGAACATGAAGAAAGCCAACAATGCTTGAGTTTTCCCCAGAGAGGTTGGCTTTTTATTGGTCTGTCACTATTTATGTGTTGATGTTGATACATCGTAGGAACATCCCATGTTTATTTCAGTGAAATATGCAAAGCCGTGTCTGTTTCCACGAATTTTCAGCTAAGAGGTCAGCAGAAAAAAGACCCCAGAGATGTCCGTGTCCCAATGCCTGGCGCCTGTGAAAACTGTGTCAAGTGACAGAAGGGATTTTGCAGGTGTGACTAAATTAAGGATCCTGAGCTGGGGAGATTATCCTGGATCACCCCAGTGGGCCAAATGTAACCACACAGTCCTTGGAAGAGGGATGAAAGAGAGTCAGAGGGAGGTTAGAAGATGCTCCACAGTGCTGGCTTTGAAGAGGGAGGAAGGGGCCATGAGCCAAGGAAGGCAGGAGGCCTCTTGCAACTGGAAAAGGCAAAGAAACAGATTCTCCCCTGGAGCATCCAGAGGGAACACAGCCCTGCCGACACCTGGATTTTAGCCAGTGATGCCTATTACAGAGTACTGTCTTTCGGAACTGTAAGATGATAAATGGGTGCTGTTCTACACCACCAAGCTTGCGATAACTTCTTACAGCAGCTATGGGAAGCTGATACAACACGGGGACTCCAGGATAGTTATACTTAGCAAAGACACCCAGGTGGAAGGCAGGGTGGGCGTTTTGCTTACATGCTTGTCCTCTGAGAAATGCTACTTATTCTCTGCCTTTACTCAATAACAAAAGTTCACAGAATAATCATTACCCTGAAAGAGTACTCACCCCCACTACCTGTGATACACCAACATTCTGTTCTATCTTATTCTTCTTTGATAGAATTGATTTCTCAACCTATTGAAGAATCATGACCCATAGAAATCATCTCTGAGTGACAATTACTCCTTAATTTAGGAAGATATAGTGATGGACTTTTTTGGCCCCCTTGGTCTTTATCCAAAGAGGTAAAGCGAGTACCATAAAGTATCATGGCAGGGAGCAAATTCCTTTCTGGCAATTCAAGATGGCTGAGGAGAGGAGCAATGGCCCCCAAGACAAGGGAGGGTCCTGAGGAAAAGGTCAAGGGTGAGGGTCTCCCAATGGCTGTGACCAAGGAACTTTTGAGAAAAGTAATGTCCAGCGTGCAATTTTAATTTGCCCCATCACCTTGAACTCTGATTTACTCCTGCCCCATGTCTGTTATCCCTAAAGGTTTCTAAGAGCCCTTAACAACCATACCCTTATTTTAGTGACACAGGAGGGATAAAACTTGGATTTCAAGTAGGAACTATTTGCATTTTCAGTGGGATTTTGAAAATCTAGATAAAATCCATGTATCATTCATTAAATTAATTTTAAGGCTATCCATTACATGTGAAAATCTTTTTAAAATGACCTTAAGTGAAGTAATACTGCTGCTCACTCTATTTACTTTTCATAAGAGGAAGATATTCTTCTAAAGCTCTTCTTTAAAAATAATTTCATGTGGTGCCTGTGTGGCTCAGTGGTTAAGCATCTGCCTTTGGCTCAGGTCATGATCCCAGAGTCCTGGGATCGAGCCCGGCATCGGGCTCCCTGCTCGGTGAGCCTGCTTCTCCCTCTCTGCTGCTCCCCTGCCGCTCCCCCTGCTTGTGCTCCCTCTCTCTCTCTCTGTCAAATAAATGAATAAAAAATCTTTTAAAAAATAAAAATAATTTCATTTACCTATTAAGTAGGCTCCATGCCCAGAGTGGGGCTCAAACTCATGATCCCAAGATAAAGAGTCGCGTGCTCTACTGACTGAGCCAGCCAGGAGCCCCAAAGAAGATATTCTTCTAACCCTATGAATAACCACTCACTGACCTAAATGTGTCAGTGTAAGAGAAATAAAGGCATGAGTCTTTAAAAGCAATGTTCATCTGGGGGCACCTGGATGCCTCAGTCAGTTGGGTGTCCAACTTTTCAGCTCAGGTCATGATCTCAGAGTAGTGGGATCAAGCCCTGCATTGGGCTCTGTACTTAGTGGGGAGTCAGCTGGAGTTTCTCTCTCCCTCTCCCTCTGCCCCCTCAATCTCTCTCTTTCTCTCTCTAAGATAAATAAATACATCTTAAAAAAAACAAAAGTCGTGTTCATCTATTTTGTTTTCCATCACCTTGGCTTGGGAGCTATGAGGTCCTGTGGTAGGATTCTGAATGTGTTAGTGGCAGGTGACTTACCACGTTACACAAATCTCATGAGTTCCCAAAAGATACCTGGCACTGAGTGGTGTGGGTGGGTGCAAGGCTGATTCTAACAACCCAGGATTTCTTTTGGAAGCTCTTCTGGTTACTCATAGGTGTAGGTTCAAATGCAACTGCTATTACACAGTGATAATGCCAAATATTAAACATTAGATATTGCATATCTGTGGCAGAGTTTATTAATGTGTTATAGGCAGAATAATGAACCCCCTCACCAAAGATGTCCATGTCCTAATGCTAGGACCCTGTGGGTATGTTACCTAATATGTGAGAGAGGTATGAAGACTGCAGGTGGAATTAAGGTTACAAATAAGATGACCTTGAAATGGGGAAATCATCCTGGATTATCCAAGTGGGATCAATAGAATCACAAGTGTTCCAAAAAGCAAGAGAAAGCAGCAAAGGAGGGGGTCAGGGTGATGTGATGAGAGAAAAATTCAGCTCACCGTTGCTGGCTGTGAAGCAGATGGAGGAAGGGGCCACAAGCCAGGGAGTGCAGGCAGCCTAGAGAGGCTGGAAAGGCAAGGAAACAATCCCACACAGATCCTATGGACATGAACGCAGCCACTGACGCCTTGGTTTTAGTCTGGTGAGACCCATGGCAGGCTTCAGACCTACAGAACAGGAGGATAGCACATTTGTGTTGTTTAAGCTCCTAAGTTGCGGAGCAATAGAAAGCTAATAATGCTGCTTCGGAGGATGAGTCATGGCCATTGGATAAGGGCTGCCTGGAGCGGATAAGCAGAACCAGTGGGGGAACTGGACTCTCCCTCAAGGGGTCCTTTGTTCAGGGCAAAGGCTCAATGAATGATGAGCCAAGAAACAAAAATGTCTTTTACATGTACTCTCACATACATGCCACGATTCTCAGACACTTTCATAGGCCGCAGGGATTGTCTCTCTATCAGTATCTATTACTACAGTACAAATTACTCCAAAATGCAGTGTCTTGAAATGGCAATCATCATTTATTATCTTTCCGAGTTTCTGTGAGTCAGGGATTCAGACAAGGCACAGAGGGGACAGGTTTTCTCACTGAACCATATCTGGGGAAGGAAGCTGGGGAGGAAGGAAGACTTGAAGTGGGGAGCCAGAATCATTTGAAGGATCTTTTATTCACATGTGGCCTCTCCATGTGGCTTAGGCTTCCTCCCAACATGGTGGCCAAGGGCAAGTGGAAGGAATGGGAAGAGGGCTGAAGAGGAAGAAAAGACAAGCAGAAGAGGTCTTGCTTTATATGACACACCCTCAGACATCCTGCTTCACTAATTTTGCTGTTTCGAGGGTTGGGAAGTTGCACATAGAGAAAACGGGGATGCCGTCCATCTATGCTTCCCTTAGAGAACTGGAGTAAAACAGATTTGGATTCCATCACTTATAATAGCTATGTGAACTTTGGGAAAGTTGTGTTTTAGGTGTTATAATCTATTTTCTACAGATAAGGAAACCAAGGCTTAAAGATATCCTTCCTCCACTGACAAAGCATCTGACACACATCTCATTTCATGGTCATGACCACCTGTGACACGTTACTGCTTTCTTCCTGGGGCCAAAGACTGAACAACGAACACTATCTCAGCAGAATGGCTTGGTTGCTTGACCAAGGATGGCATGATAGACTAGGGTAGGAATTGCGAGTGGGCAGCACTCCCTTCCCCTTACTCTGGGCTCAGTTTTGTGACTTCCTTTGACCACAAGGATGTCCGCAGGTGTGGAGTGCAGATGCTTGAAATACACTTGCCCACTGGGGCTAGTTCTCTTGAGCTTCCACCATCACTGAGAGATGTACTTGCCTGGTCTAGCCCACAGTGCCAGGTGGAGAATGAGAGCTACGTGGGGTAAAGGTGAACGGCCATGGAGAGCCCAGCCAAGATCAGCGAAGGGCCCAAACTGCAAACACTGTGGGTATGTTCTGGTCTGCATCCCAGAGTCATTTCCCCAGAGGGGAAAATCTACCCAGGGACAAAAGTAAGATGAGGAAATTTAATCTTGGCACTTTCCGAATTCCCCTCCTTCTGGTCCCCACTCTCTCTCCTACCCCTATGTGACTCTTCCCCACCTCCACCAGGAACCCAAAGCCTTTAGGAGACACTGATTCTCCAAAACTACCTACTGCCCTCTGCAGATGACCCCATGAAATGAACTGACTTCTGTCATATTACAGACTATGCACATGTCAAACAAAAATCTCAGAGCTCTTTCACCATGTATGTAATCTAATGAAATCAAATCAAGCTCAGGCAAATGGATAGAGCACACAAAAAATCCAAAGACACATAATGCTTCATGAATTTTCTTTTTTTTTTTAAGATTTATTTATTTGAGAGAATGAGAGAGAGAGAGAGAGAGGAAGCATGTGAACAGGAGCAGAGGGAGAGGGAGATAAGCAGACTCCCCACTGAGTGGGGAGCCTGACGCAGGGCTCAATCCCACGACCCTGAGATGATGACCTGAGCTGAAACCAAAAGTCTGATGCTTAACTGACTGAGCCACCCAGGCGCCCTTGTTTCATGAATTTTCTACAACACTTCTTCGAGATAATTTAGGTGAAATAGCTATGTAGCTATGTATAAGGGCAATTATGTAGGTTTGGGAGGTGGGGAGCATTTTGATGTTTAAGGTTATGACTATAAAATTATTCCTACAGACCACATAATTCACACTGCCATGCTTTGGGAGAACATGTATATCTACGTCTAGTCACTAGCAGAACTGCCCCTAATTCACATTTTAATTAAACATTATCAGAATTATTCACCCAACTCTAACTCAGCCACTGAATATGTTTGTGTGTGAACGCTGTGTCTGTGTATGTGTATGTGGGGGGGTGGTCTTCATGGCTGCCTTCATCCGTAGCTAGCCTCACTTACTCTCTGTTCATGATCTCAGACTTGGATTCAGATATTGAACCCTAAAAGCAGTGCCTCTTCTACAGATAGTCCCCTGGAATGAAAGCTCATGAAAGGCAGGTATCATCTTTTTCATCTTTGTGTTCCGAGAACGTAGCACCCTGCCCAGGATATAGTAGGTAAACAAAAAAAGATTTGTTGAATGAATAAATGAGAGAATGAATGAATGAATGAATGAATGGGACGGTCTTTAGACCTTTCCTTGATACTTCTGGTCACAAGAGAAATTCACTATTTTGAGGGCCAGCTTGCTCTCATTGAAATCCTTGGAAGGACTATCATATCAAAAATGGCCCGAATTCTTGGCTATATTCACGTAAGATGAATCTAAAGTAACCTTCTGGGGAGTGCCACTGGGTCTCATGTTGCTAGAAAAACTAACTTTCATTTCAATGCAGCTAACATTTATTGAATACCTACTATGTGCATGGTGTGGCAAGAAAAAAGTCGTACCATTTGAGAGATGTTTGTTCATTTATTAATTTATTGAATATTTATTGCCCCTGCAATGACCAAGCACCATAGAGAAGAAAGATGGTCCTGTTTTCATGGAAATTATAATTTAATTGGGAAGCCATTCATTTGACAAGCATTTATTGGTTATCTACTGTGTCAGGAACTTCTTATAGGTGCTGCGGGTAGAATAGGGAACAAAACAGACAAAAATCCTGGCCTTTGTGGAGTTTATATTCTAGCGGGGGACACAGACGATACCAAGATAAACAAGTAAAGTATGTATTGTCTTAGAGAGAAGTGCTAAAAAAAAAACAAAACAAAGCAAGTGTATTATTTTCCTATTGCTGCTAGAACAAATTAGCAGGAACTTAAGTGGTATAAACACAAATTTATTATCTTATAGTTCTGGAGGTTACAAGTCAGAAATAGGTCAATAAGGCTGTGTTCTTTCTGGAACCCCTAGAAGAAGATCCATTTTCTTGGTCTTTCTAGCTTCTAGAGGCCACCTACATTCCTTGGCTCATGGCTCTTTCCTCCATCTTCAAAGCCAGCAGTGCATCGCAATTTCCGACTTCTCTCTCTCTCTCTGTCTGACCCCCCATCTGTCCTCCCATCTCCTTCTCTGACACTGACCCCCTTGCCTCCCTCTTATGAGGACACTTGTGATTACACTGGACGCACACAGATGGCGCAGGAACATTTCCTCATCTGAGTATCCTTAAGTTGATTACATCACGGAAGCCCTTTGTCATGTAAGGGAACATATTTACAGATTTTAGGGGTTAGGATGTGGGCACCTTCATCTTGTGCCACAACAAGGAAGTGAGACATGAGATATTGGTGAAGAGGGATGCCATTTTATTATTATTATTATTATTATTATTATTATTATTATTATTATTATTTTTTAGAGAGAGAGAGAGAGGGAGAGCGCACATGCACACGCAGGAGCAGGGGCTGGGGGGGGAGGGGCAGAGGGAGAGGGAGAGAGAGAATCTTAAGCAGGCTCCACACCCAGTGCAGAGCCCACTTGGGGCTCGATCTCATGACCCTGAGATCATGACCTGAGCCAAAATCAAGAGTCAAATGCTTAACTGACTGAGCCACCCAGGCACCCCAGAGGGGTGACATCTTAGTTAGGGTATGCGCATGGTTGCTGGGGAAGCACATTCCTGACAGAGGAAGCACCAAGTGGAACACCGGGGGCGGGGGGGTGGTGGTGTGTGCCTGGCGTATTTAAGTGACATCATGGGGGCCCACAGGGTGGCTAAAGAGGAGAAACCATCTTTCATTTGTCTCTCATCCTGCACATCTGTGGGCAGAGACATGGACTGTCTTTGCTCTGAACCATCTTTTTTTTTTAAGATTTATTTATTTATTTTAGAGAGAGAGCAAGATAGTCCAAGCTCAGGCCCGTGAGTGGGGGGAGGGGCAGAGGGAGAAGGAGAGAGAGAATCCCCAGGAGACTCCCCACCGAGCGTGGGGCCTGACATGGGGCCCGATCCCGATCCCAGGACCCCGAGATCACGACCTGAGCCGAAATCAAGAGCCAGTCACCTAACCGATTGAGCCATGCAGGTGCCCCACTCTGAACCCTCTCTTTAAGACCCTTTGGAGGGCAAACATCCTAGGGAGATGGAGATAGTGTTTCCTGTTCACAGTTAAGGGCAGATATGCTTACTGTCCATGATAATTAAGACAGGGTTTCCTTCCTGAGAGAACCCTTCCCATATAAAAGGTTGGGGTTCTCTAAGCTCAGGGTTCCTCTCCTGTTAGGAAACTCACTATGTGTGCACCCGGACTTCATGGCCCTGTGGGAACGGGGGCTCGGTGAACTGGTGCATGAAAATGCTGATACTCTACCTACTGCTATTGCTGTGAATAATACAGTCCTTTGTTTCTGACCCAGGAGTCTCATGTCTTCTGGCAGCATCCATGAACCTGCAGCAGACTAGCTTGTTAGCTTACAGGTAGGGGGAATGCTCAGACCCTGAACTGGTGCCTCTGTGGCTTCAGAGGCCAGAGTAGGGAGCTAGATTTTACTCTGAGTGGGATGTGAGTCCCAGGAGGGTTTTGAGCAGGGGTGTCACATGACTTAACTTAGGTTTTATAAAGGTTCACCAAAGCTGCCTTATTGAGAATAGACTATAAGGGTACAAGGTAAGAAGCAAGGAGATCAATGGCTAGGTCAATCACCTAGCAATAACCCAGAGGCAAGATGGTCAGGACTCCGTAGTGGCGGCAGAGTGGTGGTGAGTAGTGGGATTCTGGATCTTTTGGAGGGGGAGATGACACTATTCGGTGTATGAGATGAGAGGCATCAAGTTGTTAGCCTGAGCAGACAGAAGCCAGAAGTTGCCCATAACTGGGATGGAGATGATCCAGGGGGAGCAGGGGGAGGGGATAGCAAGAGTTCAGCTTGAGATGTTGGATTTAAATTGCCAGGGGGCATCCAACAGATGTTGAGGCAGTTGGATATACATTCATTATTCAGGGGTGAGGTCTGGGTTGGAGATACAAATTTAAGGTTCATTAACCTGTATATGATATTCAAAGCCTAAAGACAGAGATCACTGCATATAGAAAAGAGAAGAGACGAGGCCCAAGAATGCACACACCCCACCCCCGGCCTTCCACATTTAAGAGTTTAGGGAAGTAAGCAGGAATCACAAAAGGGACTGAGAAGCCAGGAAGATAGTAGGAAAGCCTGATGAGCACGTTATCCCAGCATCCAGGAGAAGAAGGGGTTACCAGGAGAGGGAGTGACCAATGCCTGCTGATAGGTTAAGTAAAATGAGGTCACAGGCCAGCATCTCAGTTATTATAGTTACTTACAATAAGTGTAAAGCAAGAGGCATATCACAGATGGAGCAATGAACTCTAAGTGTGTCAAGAACCCTGCTGGGACTTAGGGATGGGGAGGGGGGGCATGAGCAAAGGCTCAGAATGCTGAAGATGGTCGGCCCATTCGTCTGGGGGGAATTGTGAGCCCAGAGAGGGTAATTCAGCAAGGCTGGATATCAGGGTGCAATATGCAGGCTGCAGGTGAACCCGGTGAAGACTCGGCTGGCTTTGCTCAGGCATGCCTAGGCGCGGACTTCTGTTTCCAAAAGACCACTCGGATGTGTGGGGGCAGGGACTCGGCCAGCGCGCGCAAACCAGGCCCTGTGGGGCCGCCGATTGGCCCTGGTGTACCGAACATCTGCAACAATCCCTTTGCTTCGAACCTGCGGGGAGAGCCCTCTGCGCGCTGAGGCCGCTGCTGCAGTGCGGTCCAGCTCCGCGGGGCCCGGGGGCTGAGCTTACGCTGGGGGTTGACAGGCAAGGGGCTGGGAACACACTCGGAGCTGGCGGCGTATGACCCGTATGATCCATACCTCAACCTTTTTATTTTAAAGGGAAAGGGTGCCTAGGAAGCCTCCGTGGTATTTCAATGCCCCTCGTATCCCCGTCTAAACTTCAGTTCACTCGTGGAGTGTGAACTCCACGCCCCCAAAGACTAAGGAGGCTTTTCCCCTGCGCGAAGAAATTTCATTTACGAGGAAGCACTCATGTCACTTTCGGAAGAGGCGAAAAGTTAAAAAATGCGGGTTAGGGGAAGCCGACCAAGTACGGTCGTGGGACACTGGCGAGTCGCAGAGCCTCCTGGAGCCAGCCGCTTGGAAACAAACAAAAACGCGGGGGGAGGGTCGCTCCCCGCCTCCCGGTCCCGAGGCGTGGGGGTACCGGGGCAGCGCAGGGGCCCGCGGGGAGGGCTGCGCGGGATGCGAGATCGTCCCGCGCCCTCGGCCCCCCCGCCCCAGCCGTGCGCCCCCTCCCCGCGGTCTCGGCGGGGCGGGACGCGACGCGGCGCGGACTACAAGTCCCAGGAAGCCCAGAGGCGGGCGCGGGGCGGAGCCTGGCGCAATTCCCCGGGATCCGGCGCGCTGGGAAGCGCCGCGGAGGACGCAGCGGCGGCGGCCGGAGGGCGGCGAGCGCGCGGGCGGGAGGGGCGCGGGCGGAGGCGGGGCCGACGTGGGCCGGAGCCCTGCGTGCCAGGGAGGGGGCCGGCCGGGCAGGCGGCGGGCGGCGCTCGGAGCGGGCTCCGCGGCTTGTGCGGCGCCTGCGGCTCGGTCCCGGCTCGGCGGACGGCGCACG
>NW_022589704.1:5481019-5493812 GCF_004348235.1 Phoca vitulina | reverse complement strand
CGCGGCTCCGGGCGCGGCGCCTGCACCATGAACTACCAGCAGCAGCTGGCCAACTCGGCTGCCATCCGGGCCGAGATCCAGCGCTTCGAGTCGGTCCACCCCAACATCTACTCCATCTACGAGCTGCTGGAGCGCGTGGAGGAGCCGGTGCTGCAGAACCAGATCCGGGAGCACGTCATCGCCATCGAAGGTGAGGGCCGGGCCGCCGCGGGGCTTCTGGAAAGCGCGGGGGAGCGGGCGCCCCCGGCGCGGCGGGGCACGCGCGCGTGTGTGCGTGCGTGTGTACACACGCGCCGGGCCGTGGCACGCGGCTGCCCCGCGGAGGGAGCTTTGCGGTGCTTCATGTCCTGCAAGGCCGGGCGACGGCGGAGGGGGAGGCCGAGGGTGCCGCAAGCTCTGCCGGGGAAGATGGGCCGGCAGCGTTAATTTGATAATGGGCAGTGGAGTCTCTCCTGTGTGAAGGTGGCTCGATGCTGCCGCGTTCCGGGCCGTCCTAGTGACCCGGCCCAGCCGATGCCCGGGGGCAGCTGGAGGGGTTGGTGCCACCGGACCCGTGACAGGTTACCAGGCCAGGCGTCTTGCTAGATGTTGACAGACGTTTTGGGAAGTGCAGCTGCTGGGCTGGGGGCTCAGGCCAGCGTGTTTAGGCGGGGCAGGGCCGCCCTCTTCGTGTCTTTGCCCAATTCAGGGGGCCCGGTGGAGGCAGCTTCATTGAGCCCATGCAGACAGCCAGCCCGGGCTGCAGGCTGTGTCGTGTCCTCGTGCCTGTCCACCTGCCTCTGTGCAAAGGCTAGTAGTCTCCGTAGGGTGTTTTCTACCAAAAGTCTTGGGCCAAATTAGAAGCAGAGCCGGGAGGACAGGGGATTCCTCAGCCTCAGGGTCTCACTTTCACAGGCCCAGAGGCCCCCTCCCCTTTCAGCTTGTCCAGCGAGGCTGTGAGCCTGCAGGAGAGGTGCTGCAGAGTTCTGCCTCTCTCGGGCCTGTGGTCCCTTGGGATTATGAGTGGCTCTTATTTCTCTGCTAGTGGGTTTCTGGATTGTCTCCTTGGTCTGTCCCTTTGGCCCCACCAAGATCTGGGGGACAAGGTGGGATGTCAGTGTGGAGTGTGGAGTTCTACCCCTGCCACACTCAAATCAGCAGTTTTTCCTCTCTGTTGCCAGAGGTGGTACAAGGCCTGCAGGGTGGGCCATGGTACAGACTGTCCTAACCAAAGCCACTGGGGCCGCTGTTGAGGAACACTGAGAATGTTCCAAGGCCTGGCAGGAGTTTGTCCAAAAGCCTGGGTACAGGCAGTCACCCAGCTCCCCTCCATCTGTGACGGCATCGGCCACAGGAAGGCTTTGCTTTGGCACCACGCAGTCTGAACTACTAACCCCAAAGCGTCTTGGTTTGACACTTGGCCAGTTAGATGGGGAAGGTGGATGTTGTGGTGCTGATCCTCTTGGCATTTGTCAGTCCCATGGACTTGAACCACGTCCCAGCCAGGCTGCCGATTGGCCACCTGCATCCATAGGGGACTTGCTGATTCCCTGGGAGGGTCTGAGCAGTGCTCCAGCCTGTGTGGGACCTAGCTGTCAGAGCACCTGGCCACCTTGTTGGCAATTTAAGATGCTTCCAGATTCCTTGAGAGCTAGAGTCCCCGTGTACTTCCGACAGGACTTGTGGGAGGCCATGGGACCTGCGCGCATCTGCTGATGGCTGGGTGACGTTGCATGAAGGTTCCTCCAGAGCCTGAGCGCTGGCTTTGTTGTGGTCAACGTGAAAGGGGCACTGTGCCTGTTTCCCTTGTCTCTTTGCTGTTCTCTGGCTGTATCCACAGAAGTCTGATGAAACACTTTGAAAGCTAGTGGCAAGTATTGAATGCACCTGGCCAAGAGCACCTCTAGCTGAGTATGATTCATGACGCCTCGTTTTCATTTCTCATTTGGGAAGCCCAGCTCTGGGGTCTCGAGCACTTCAGCAAAGCAATCTGACTTTCTAGCAAGAGGATGTGGTTACATTTTTTTTTTCTCTCTTAAAAAAATATTATGTGGTTCCTAGATGATGGTTTTTGGTAGCTTGATGTCTGCCTTTACCATGTGACAAGTTAAGCCCTTTCTTGGCTGGAATCCTTGTCATTTTTAATAAGACTCAGAATCAGTGAATGAATCCTATTTGGGGCTTTGATGATGCTATTATTTTTCTGTTAGAAAAAGGAATGTCTGTGTTGTGTTTGGCTGTTAATGAACCATTCAGATACGTTTCTGTTCTTTGCTCTACTGTGGCAATGATACCACCTTTCATTTGTATAGAACTTTAGCAGAAATACTCTTGTGTTCATCATGTCATTGTGTGGCTGTAGCAACCCCGTGAGAATGTGGGCCAGCTTCATTATCTTCCTTTTGTAAAGGATGGCAGTTCAGGGAGGGATAATGACCTCCTGAACATTTGACTGAGGTCATGCAGAGTCTGGTCTGAACCAGAGGATTGTTTGAATGGAAAGCCTAGGTCTGTACCTCCCAAAGCACCTTATACTGCCCCTTCTAATGAAAGGTAAATTCATTTGTGATAATGAAATGTCTTCTCCCTCTGTGCCAACTTTAAGATATTGGCTGGGATTTATGTCTATACTGTTGATGTTTTGGAAATTGAGAGGATTGCTCAGTTGTGTCAGGGTGACATTTTTGCTATGAAAAGAACACTGTGCAGAAACAATTTTGTGTAACTGTGCAGCATGTGGGTTATTCACTCATATGGAAACCAAGAGCGTGGCCGTGGGGTACAGAGACTGCAGTCGTTGTTCGGAGCTGTAAGTGAGCACGTGCCCGGAGCATTATAGTAACTCAGACATACACAGGTCTGCCCCGCTCGAGCACCCTGCAGGTCAGGATGACACAGCAGCCAAATATAAGTCTGAATTTTAAAATAGAACCATTTCCAATCAGGAAAGCCTGTGCACATCATAGCAGATAGTTTAAAAATCATTTGTCCCACCAAACAGAGAACAGTTTGCATTTCAGAGGCTATCCAGCTAGGCCTCCCCCTGCTTCTGTGGGTACATATATAAAGTTGGATTCATATTTACAAAGTTTGTTGATTAGCATATTGTCAGCACTTTTCAATGTTACAAAAAATTTTGGAGATACAATTTCTTATGTTGGCATAATAACCCAGCACTTGGCTGTGCTATAATTTATTTAAAATTTTCCTATTTTTTTGGTGTTTTCAAGAATTTTTACTGTTGGCATGAGGAGTGGCCTTGTCAAAGGATGTTTGGCTTACATCCTTTCAAAGCTCATTTCAGAGTGATTCTAAGTGGGTCTGGATTGGAAAATCTCTTAGTGATGGGCTGAACTGTGTATAAGAGTGGGTATGTGGACCCTGTTTGCAGGCCTGGGAAGTGTGATTTTCTTTTTGTTTTAAAATATTAACTCATAAAAAGTATTTTTTTCAAATTTTTATTTCAGACTTTGAGAGATTTATTTTTTCTCCTAAGTCTCTGGATTTTAAGGAAGCGTTGCTGGTGGTTTTCAGATTTACCTGGTTAGATTTCTGGGGTATCCCACAGGGGTGTGGCATGCTCTGAAACGTAGCTGTGTAGCATGGATGTTCTCCATACCCAGACACGAGTCTGGGACCGCTGCTTCCAGTGTGGACAACTTGTCTGGGTTTCCCCCTTTGGTTCTCTTTTAAAAAGTCTGTCTGGGGTTGATGGGTCTGAGGTAAATGAGTCAGCTGCCTTTCTTGTTAAATAAAGCTTGTTTTTCTCTTAGGGATAATGCCTCTGTTTGCAAATTGCACGTTGTAATTCAGCTTGCTGGCAGCAGAACTGGTGGTGGGAATAACAGGGCAGTGGGTTCATTCGCTGGGGCAGTGGTTGAGCCCCCAGCCAGCTTTCATGCCTCCACCCTCACCAGGTGGCAGATTAGGGGAACCAGGCTCCCCACTGGCCCCACTGGTGGTTTGTGTGGCTTCCTCTGGAGAGGCACGAGAGCCCTTTCCTTAGCCGGAAGGGTCTGCCTGGTGCCTCTGGAAAGGGCACTTTGACAGGGGATTCTAGGGCTGAGCCCCTGCAGTGGGGGACCTGGGAAGGTGGGGTAAGGGGCCACCTGATCCCATGATCCAGCTGCATTGTTGAGCATCTGTGTACAGCAGAGTGCTAAGTGCTTTCCCTGCATTGTCTCAATTCATCCTGCAGTGATCCCATGACATAGATGTCACCTCTGAGGTCCTGAAAGTGTAGGAGACTTGCCCAAGAGAGTTGACCTGGGTTGGCCTGACCTCAGCGCTGGCTCTGTAGCTCCTAATGAGACAGAATGGAGCTCCTGGTTATTCATGGCTTCCACAGGCTGTATGTGCCACCACCCCAAGCATGGGTTGCCTTTACCCAAGATGAGAAGGGTTTGAGAATGATGCAGGTAACTGGGAGTATTATGTTCTCTCTGAAGTTGCTTACCATGGCAAAACTTGTAAGAGTTGGTTTTCATACAGGAAATTATTGAATCTGGTTGTTGCATGTGTACCTGTCTAGGGAACAAATACCTTCTTCCTGCCATGGAGGAGCATAATTTTTCTTTGCCATTAGCGACTGAATTCCTAATATTTAAGGTTTAGTCAAAGGGTGCAGGTATGGGGCTTTTTAGTTATTGATATAAATGTTGCAGTTTCTTCCTTAAAAATAATTCCCAGTTGACTGTTCCTTGCTTCCAGGTTAAATTTCATACCTTCCCAGCCTCCAGCTCCCCCACAATCCAGATGTCCCATCCGGCCCGGCTGATGGCACTGTCTTCCCCTACCTCTCCCAGGCAGAATTATGGCCTGCCTGCTCTGTGTCCTTCAGCTCATCTCTAGCCTGAAGGACTGAGAGCTTTCTGAGGGCAGAAATAAGGTCCTGTCCATTTTTTTTGTCCTCAGGGACTCAGTGTTACGTCTGGCCCTTGGAGGATGCCCAGGAATTGTTTGTTGACTGGCTCACTTGACAGAGGGGCTAACATTTTCTCTAGAGTTTGAGTCTTCTTGCTCCTCATTGGTAATATAAATAGTGTTTATCCTCTGGCAGAAGCTGAGGGCATTTTGAAACTTGTCACAAGAGTACAGATGTTAGGGCTGGGCACCTTTTGGATCTGATGGGTTTTAGCTTGGGTGGATACTAAACACCATGTGATGTTTGGGGTGGAAATGAAATTTCTTTAGCTTGTGTAGGGGAAGGGGAGGAGGATCTGCTTGCTGAATCCTAGAACCTTTTGCAGCCAGGCTGTCTGCAAAATGAGGGCGTTTCTTTGTGACGGGTGTGAGTGAATTTCTGATGTAGGTGACTGACGTGATGTATCTTCAATGTAGCATTGAGATCTGTGGTTCTCAGAGTTAACGTGCAATCAGATTACATGGAGGAAAGCAGACTGCTGGTCCCCAGCCCCCGAGTTTCTAGTTCTTTAGGTCTGGAGTGGGGCCCAAGAATGTGCTTTTTGAACGAGTTTCCAGAGGCTGCCAATGCTGCTGGTCCAGGGACTGCACTTTGAGAAGGGTTGCTGTGGGTGGAGGAGCTCCATCGGGAAGGGCATCTTTGGGCCCGCTCTCGGGCTCGCATTCTTCCACGCAGGTGACAGGTAAGGGCTGGCTGCCGGGGGGTTGCTTCGGGCCACACAGCTTAAACATTGTGGAGGAGGGATTTAAATCCAGGTTCGAATGGGTTCACATCTGTGTTCACTTTACGTCCACAATGCCGAGTGCCCCGTGAGGGAAGTGGTCAGATGAGGGGTGGACATGATCAAAGGGATCCTGTAGGGAGTTAAGACCAGCTTTAAGTCCCAGTCTGTTGTTCTGTGCACTTTCCTTCCAGTCTTTTGGAGATTGTTGATATTTCATGGAGTCTCCCGTGTCTTTAGAAGGGGTTCTTCAGTATTCACTTGATATGATCATTTGTCAGATGATAATGTTTTGTTATCACTGGCGTGGAGCTAAAAAAGCATTTGAGTGAAGGAGGCGAACTGTGTGTTATTAGCAGCCTGGGAGGGCTGACAGGGAGCCTGAAGTAAGTGACTCAGAAGGGAGAAGCAGCTCAAGCAGCTGCAGGAACCTTCACAACAAAACCTGTGGCCCTGTTACTACCACCTCTGTGTTTGTTTTGTTTTTTTTTTTGGTCCAAACCAGACTTTTTAATTTGGTTAAGACTAAAATCCCTTAGTTTGCATCCTTTCTTTTTTCCTGTGTACCCTGCAGGTGTTTATAGTTTGTGAGTCTCGCTCTGGCTCGTTTTAACTACTGATTTGGTCTTGTCTCATGTTTCTTAACATTCAAACAAACCTGTGCGCCCCCGCACCCCCTCTTCTCAACACTGCAGATCCTTTGAGTCCTTTGCTTAAGTGATTGAGTTTGGCAAAGCGGATCAGACTTAGTTATTTTTAAAATCCAGGGTTCGGGGTTCTGATCTGGTGCTTAACTACATAATTCCTTCCCTTTGTTAAGTACCTCTCTCTGAGGAGCAGAATGTACTCTACAGATGTTAATCTGCAGTCTCTGCAGCATCTGTTATTTCTGTTCAGGGGATGAGGGCCAGGCTTTGTATGTGCCGCCGTGGGCCCCCTTCTTCCAGGAGTTCTGTGCTTCTGAGGGGCTGAGAGGGATTTTGGGTTCTTGCCTTATGGTGTGGGAAGCCCGCACGCAGGGCTGTGAGTGGAGTTACTTTCTCAAGATGCAGTGATGACCCATCCAGGGGCAGGGTAGTTTGGGTCCAATCCATCCAACCTCCCTGTGCTCCTGCTCACAACTGCCCAACGCCTGAAAGGGGGTGTCTTGGTTGCCTCTGGGGGTTGTGAGGGAAGGAGAGCAGTACCACCCCCGCCAGAAGAGGTTGTTAATGGACCCTTTGAGTAACCAGCCAAATAGTTTTATCTGTGTGCGAGGCCGGAACATTTTCCATAAAGGGCAGGCTAAATATAAGCTGGAGGGTGGGGACCCGGGCCCAGGAGGGGGCTGTCATCCCTCAGATATTGTTTCTTCCACTGGTAATCAGAACTTGCCACCGGCCCGGAACAGGTGGCCACCCTGAGCTGCCTGGGAACAGATTGGTGTTTTTGTTTAACCAGGGCCTCATTTGCAAATTTCACACTTCTCCCGCTGTTTGGTGGGGATTGTCTTTTTTTGGGCTGCAGTGTTGGAGTATTTGTACAGTGTTTCTACACAAGCAACTGTCTCATCTTTAAAGCTGCTCATGCCGTCTGCTTGTCATTAGCATCGTGGTTTAGAAGCAGCTTTTTATTTTTTATTTTTTAAGGGTGGGAAACACTTTTCGTGGTTCTGGGAGAAGAATTCAAATAATTACCGGCCATGTTCACAAACGATTTATGTTTGGTCTTAGAAATGTCAACATTCGACAGGCTCTCGCAAACAGAACCATGTTGATTTCCAGCTCACCGAAGCTACGGTTACCATGTTCCCAGATAATAGTCTTCAGGGGAGATGAGCGTCTTTAGGAAGTCAGTTTAAGTTCGAAGAGTTTTGGTTGACAGGGGACAACAGTATCGAGGAAAAGAAGAAGTTAGAATTTTTTTTTTAATCAACACCTTCGACAAAACAAGACCCACCTTAGGTTCCTGGCAGAGTTTTTACTTCTTAAGTACGAGGCCAGAAGTGTGCTCTCTGCATGAGGGCGGGTGGTGGCCTTCAGCAAGATTTGGTATTGCAGGTGAGCTAATTACCTGCTGGTTTCGGTAATGAAAATTGATTTGGAGAGAGCTGATGGCCCTGAGATTCAGCTGTTTGTGTTTCCAATTGTCATTTTCTGTGAGGGGAGAGTTGGCATATTTTCCAGGGAGGGCACTTTCCCGAAGCCTGCCTACCCACCCTTTGTGGTTGTTTTTAAGGATCTGGGGTGCTGCTGTGAGCCGCGATTCCCTCTCTGTTCTAACACGGCTGCTGGTAGTGCGGGCTGGTGAACCTGATTTCAGACAAACAAGAGCATTGTTTCAATTTTGGGTCAACAATCACGTCTGGGTCTCTGATTGTCCATGGGTTATTATTTCGAGTTTGGGATTGCTGGGATTGCGACCACTTCAAACTCCCGAATTTTTTTTGAGCTCTTTTTTCACCTAGAGCATAAATACAGAAAGATGCCGAAGTCATTAGGGAGGAGGTTTTCACAGACCGAGGACCTGTGTGTAACCAGCATTCAGATCAAGAAACAAGGTGATTGGCACAGCCAGGACCTGTCTGGGGTCTGGGTTGTGTGTAGTTAGAGGATGTTGCCTCTGTTTATTTGTGTGTTCTACCATTGATGGGCGTTTGCATGGTTTCCTGTTTTCGGCCGCTACGAACAGCGCCGCTGAGCACATTCTCATACCTGTCTTTTGGTTCCTGTCAGGTGCCTGGGCGTGGAGAGCTGTGTGGTGTTACCTGTGTGGATACAACCAATCATGAAACCAGTCTATCTGGTGGGTGGGCAGCCCCTATCTGGAGAGACCTTTCATTGCTGTTCAAGGTTCAGTTCATGTGGCTTAGGGACTGCCTTCCTCCTTTGATTTTAATTCTCTGCATTGTTTGTTCATAAATATTTAAGTGGCTAATTTCTGGCACTGTCTTAGACTTAAGGATTTTTCGGTGGACTGTTAAATCCTTGTTAGTTGAATAATTACAGCTCTGTAAAGGGAGCTGTGTGAGTGAAATCCTTCACCGGGAAGTACTTCTCTTTAAAACGTGGATGGCACAGTTCCCCTGAGGCTGGAATGGGCCCCTTTGGGCTCTTCCTGGCTCTTGGCAAATCAGTAATCAGTTGGGGTACTCTTTCCAGAGGATCCCAGCCCGGTCCAGAATCCATCTCACCACCCCCATCCTGGGTGTTAGATAACCTTTGGATCTGTGTTGGCATTTGAAAGGAAACTCATTTTCCACTCTGGGCCTAAGCTGTTCTGTGGTCTTATAGTTACATATTAGCACTTCTCAGTTTCTGTTGTCTGTAGCAATTATGTGCAGGACAGGAAAGAAAAAAAAGCTAAGTGTTGCCAACTCTGTTACTCTCAAGGGGTTATTCTCTTTGTTCCTTCTCTTGTGTCCTGGAGCTGCCCATCCTCCTCCACAAAGGCCACCCTGACTGAGGCCAAACCTGGGAGATCATAAGGATGGAATGGTGTGTGCGTGTGTGAGATCTTCTCCAGTGGCTTCACACAAGCAAATGTTTATTTTGAGGGATGGGGGTGGGAGGGCTGTGTTTATCTTCCCTGCTTAGCATGGGAAGTGGCTAGTGTGAGAATCAATAGGCAAGGTTTTATTGAGCACCTACAATGGGGGCGAAGGGCAGTTTTTAAATCTGGGGTGGGGGAGGGTAGGCAGATGTGTGGGACCTGAGTCCTTCTCCCAGCACACTTCACATCTAGCTCAGGAGGCCACAGGAATACAAACTGAGATAACCCGCCGCAGTAGTTCGAGGCCATGTGGGAGAGCGATGGCTGCCTTGCAGGGAGTGGGATTAACCCCACTTGGAAGCTCGGTAGGAATCAGGCAGTGGAGGGCTTTCCGGCTGGTGGGTAACGGGACTGACACACCTGGACTGAATCCTCAGCCTACAGAGAACCAAGGAGTCCTGGGTGATGGAAAAGAGCCTTGCAGGCCCCAGAGAGCAGGTCAGGAGCACCTTTATTGGGGAGTGGGAGACTATTGAGTATGGATTTCTGTTTGGGGAGGGGAGCACCGTGATGCTCAGCTGTGGCCCTGCGAGCTAGAGGGAGTGTTGGTGGCTGCAGTAGTGGGGACGGGCAGGGAGGGCTCAAAACTGGGAACCACATCCAGGCTGTTATGGGGGAAGGTGGGAACACAGAGACAGGCCCCACGGGATGGTCAGGGAGGTGCAGGCCTGCAGTGGCCTGGGAGCCTTAGGTTGGAGGGAGGGGGTTGAGAGACTGAGGTTTGATCCTCGGAACACAAGAGTGGGGCCTTGTTGAAGGGATTCCATCTATAGATGTCCTGAGGTGGGGCGGGGGGGGGGGGGGGGGGTGGGGGGCCGGGTATGGCCTACCCGCGGGCGTTGGGGGGGGTGGGCCGGAGGGGGTTTCCAGCTGGGGGTGGGGGGGGGGGGGGGGGGGGGGGGTGTTGCTTGGCCATGCATGACAGTTCCCTGGGATTTGTGGAAGAGGGCCCCGTCCCTGTGGGGTTGGTTTGCATATGTCTGTGGAACAGGCCCAGAGGCAGGCATCTGGAACGTATTGTGGCCTCTTCCTCCCCTGCAGACTTTCAGTGGGTGTCTGCGGTGTCCAGACACGAGTCTCTTGGGAGTATGGCTGGTGTGCATCTCTGTCCACAGGGGAGCTTACGTGGCTGAGCTGTTGCTCACAGACCCTGGCCTGTGGTGGCCCCTGAGGTCCTGCTTGGCTAACCAGGGAGTCTCCTGGCCAGCTGTGCCTTTTTCAGAGCAGTGTAGAGTGCATACTCTATGATACTTGATTGATGTGTCCATCTATAGGTACATCTGAGTTTATATCTTTACATCCGTATCTCTACCCAAGCCTGTGGCTGTATCTGTCTGTCAGGTGTGTATAATTTCCACCCAATGGCTTGAATCTACAGATTTGTAGAGCCAGGTGCCAGGAGTACAGAGGTGAATGGGCCATTTGCCATGTGTAAACAGGACAGGTGTGTGCTTTGGGCCAGGTGTGTAGTGGGCCAGGGAGGTAGTGAGGGTGCTGTGAAGAGGCCCGGGGGCTCCTGGAGGATGCCTTGTTTGAGCCCCAGAAGGCGGGAAGCTAATGACATGGGGGGGGCTGTTGTTGACAGGGCACCCTCATCTTCTATCAGGAGGCCTTGGAAAACTCTCATTTTTGCCCAAAGAAATCTCACCATTTTCATGCAAAAAAGTCAGCTTCCATTTTTTCATTTAGAAAATTTCAGTTTTATTGAGGTTTCTCAATCTGTTTGCCTTTCTGGTCATTTCATGCTGGGGAATAAAGTTACTTAACTCTTTTTGTCCACAGTCTAAATCTACAGGCTTTTTTTTTTTTTTTTTTTCTTCCCCTGCTTCAGAGTCCCCAAACCCTATGCTCTTTCCCTAAATTCCCAGCTGGCCAGGAGAATCTTGAGTGGAGCTAAAATCATGGGCAGGTGGTGTGGTTTGTGCTTCTCTCTCCAAGGCCCCGAGGCCCCGAGGCCCTGCCTGGACGCCGAGGGATGCCTGGAGGTGCTAGGTGGGCGGCTTTTCCTGAAGGTGCTTCAGAATTCCAGAGTTCCACATAAGAGCCGGTGTTCTTCTAGAATTCCACCTCATTCTGATGGGATGCAGGTTGCTGTGCACTCAGATTGCCTGCTTAGAGATGAAAGAATCAGAGAGTGGTAGAGTCTTACTCGTCTGCAGAGATCGGGCACCCCTCCTCTTGTTGGTATTAACATTGGGGTGCTTTGTGTTGAGCAGAGTGTGGTAAGAGGCAACTGCTCATCCGAGTGGACAGAGCCCTCACCCACCTGCGGGGTCTCAGGCACCCCCCCCCCCCCGGGTCTGCTTAGGGAGGGGGAATATGCCACTAGTCTAGGGCCTGGGATTCATACGAACAAGGCATTTTGTGGGTAACTGATGAAATCTGCACATTAACCGCAACTTGCGGAGGCTTTCTTTTCCTCAGCATCTTGTGATGAAAATTTTCAAACACACAGAAGAGTTGAAAGAATGTTTAGAGGGAACTGTTCTGTTCCCTTTGCCTTGCTTCTCTAACTTGTTAGTGCTGTGTATCTCCCTATCCAGCCAGAGGATTGTTATCTAGCTTTTTCTCTAGATAGCAGTTTTCCAAGGCTCGTCCAATTTTGGCTTGGAATCCAAAGGATTTCTGGAAACGGTGCCAGTCAGGGTGTTAGGGTGTCAGGTTCGAGGTGCGGCGCCAGCGGGGGGAGGGGGGCGAGGTGCTGACTGTGGGTCGAATGTGAGGGAATCTCATTTTGCTCGGGAGTTGGTTTAATTTGGGCTTTGGAAGGACAGCTTTTTGTTGTGTTAATGTTGATTCAGTTCAGATGTGAACCCAAAAGGAAACTTGAACTCTGACTTGAATTCCCCATTTCAGTGTGTGTGTTTGGGAGGGCAACCCCTCTTTGGGCCTCAGTGGTTTTGGGGGTGGGGTGGCACAGAGGACTTTGGTTTTAGGAGTAGCCAATGTGTTGATATGGAAGACAGGCATTTTCTTGTTTAATAAGTTACTTGTGATCACTTCCTGGAAGGAGAATGATGTCATGGAGGATCACAGCCGCGGTGACTCTGTGGCCTATAGAGGACAGACACCTCTTGCCTGGGGATCCAAGACAGGCTCCTGCCTCAGTGACTTGGCATGGAATTCTTGGGACACACATGTCCCTTTGGGCCTTCAGTTTAGAATCTGTGGGATTGAACTTTGATCTCAAGACTCCTCCTGTCTCTGAAGTGACTGTTATTGCCCCATCCATTGCTCCTCATTCCCCAAAATGACCAAGTCTGGTGGAGGGGGAGGTGGGGATGGAAGCGTGGGGAGGAGATGGTCAGATGAGGCCAGACTGCCCTAGGGCCTTGTGTTGAATTGTTTCCTCCCCCAACAAACTCAGTGAAATCTCGCTCAGTAGAGCGATATCCAGTAAAGGGAAGGAAACATACTGTGTGTGTGTAACCCACGTGGTACGTAGAAAAACTAGCACTGACGCAGGTACATCTGCTGAAGGCTTCCTTCTAACACCTGAGCGTGGGCAGGGGCGTGCGGAAGAACCTGGTCGATGATAATCCCAACGCTCTGCAGTACTCTGGTACCCAGACTTACAACCTGGTCAACGATAATCCCCACGCTCTGCAGTACTCTGGTCCCCAGACTTAGAACCTGGT